>NC_140205.1:1621615-1784115 GCF_965226575.1 Pagrus pagrus
CTGGCTGTATGCTAATCATAATTACTATTCATGCACACACACACACACACACAGGCAGCGTGTGTGTGTGTGTGTGTGTGTGTGTGTGTGTTGGGAGGCTGTGTACCTGTACGATCAGCAATAATAAACCACAGCGGAGACTCATGTTCATCTGAAACTACAAACACAAACAGAGACAGACGAAGAAAACGGAAATGAAAACAGAAAAAAATAAATTGAAACAACAAGCTCGGCTCGCTCTTAAAGGAAAACACACCCGGCTTTTACAAGAGCGTCAGTGTCTCGTTCAGCGGTGGTGGTTTCCCTCCTCGAGCCCACCTCGGCTTCACCTAAGCCCCGTCCCTGCTGCCCAAATTAGGATTTTCTGGTTCCAGTAAGTGACGAAAATGGTGGTTAGCAGAAAAACCCGAAATCCAGCTCTTAAAACATCCCTTTGAAAACCTCTGAAGCGCCACAAAATACTGTGTAACTGTCTGTGGCTCTTATGAAACCCCCCGAAAAACCACCGAGAATGATGTGGGAGAGGCCGGGACACCTGTCAGTCAAGACAAACACATTCCTGAACAGCATTAAAGGAATAATTCAACATATCTGCAGCTCAGCTTATTGACTTTTGTTCACGACTAACCAACTCGAGTGTCAGTGACAAACCTGCACAGAGAAGGATCATAGACCGTGATCAGAGGCCATCGACTCACTGATGTCTTCACACGACCGTGATCATTTCTGCTCATCTCAGTGTATTAGCATTTTTAATGTTTGTTTCACGTGTCGATGTCAAATACAGTTCATTGCTCTTTTAAAGGGTGAACCTGCATTATCATGCTATTATAAGTTCATTATATCAGTGACAGTAATATTGTTTATTATTTATTTATGGGAAATATCTGTAAAGCAACAGTTCACCCGAAAATGCTGATATAAAGTCAGGCTCAGTCTTCGTCTCCTCCTGATGATATAAAGTCAGGCTCAGTCTTCGTCTCCTCCTGATGATATAAAGTCAGGCTCAGCCATCGTCTCCTCCTGATGATATAAAGTCAGGCTCAGTCATCATCTCCTCCTGATGATATAAAGTCAGGCTCAGTCTTCGTCTCCTCCTGATGATATAAAGTCAGGCTCAGCCATCGTCTCCTCCTGATGATATAAAGTCAGGCTCAGCCATCATCTCCTCCTGATGATATAAAGTCAGGCTCAGTCATCAGGTGAAGTCTCGTAGTCCACAGAACATTTTCAGAGCCAGCTTTGAGCTGTCATTCCCAGTATAAAGCTGTGTTACCAGTATAAATATGATATTCCCAGTATAAAGCAAACATTAGTTTTGTATTAGCAGTGTAGAGATAAAACATTCCCAGTTCAGAATTGTTTCTCCCAATCTAAAGCGGACATTTTTAGTCAAACGCAGATCATTCCCAGTGCATAGTTGGTTTTCCATCTCCAGAGATTCATGCTCAACATCCAGGATGCTCCAAAAACCCAACGACAGCATAAATACTACCAAACATGCTCTCTGTTACTGATGATTCAGCCGGTTGAGTTTCCAGCAGCCAGCTGACATTATCTCTGGGAGAAGCTCACAGCAGGACGCCTGATGTTCTCCCACCCACCAACATAACCTGTTGAACCTAATCAGCACGCACAATTTACAGCACGACATGACGACCGCTGCAGAAACTCTGGAAACTGTCCCACGATCCTCCCTCAACCCACCGGATCAGAGCCCTCTCATCCAATCACAGCCTTCCAAACTCATCAATAATAGTTTGGCAGAACGCTATTGTTGCTACAAATCATCCTCTGAACACACACACACACACACACACACACACACACACACACACACGTAATCACACAGTCAGCACCACACTGAAGCAATTTCAATTTAATGGTATTTTCACAATGTGGCAGCTTCATTCCACACAGTGTGTGTGTGTGTGTGTGTGTGTGTGTGTGTGTGTGTGTGTGTGTGTGTGTGTGTGTGTGTGAGTGTGTGCGTGTTATAGCCACCTGCATCCCAGAGATGGATGAGAGGACCTGATTGAAGCCATGTGTCGACTGGGAGAATGCTCTAGTCTCCGCTGGTGATGAAAGAAAAGAGCGAGGCACAGTTAAATGTTTCTTTAATAAACTGAAAAGACGGAAAAAAGATTAAGCTAAACATCAGGTTCGAAACACAAACATTTACATGAGAAGCTTTTCCCAGTCCGAGGCTGACGTTCCCACAGAGCTGCAGAGCTGGCACTCCCATTTCAGAGCCAACTCTGAGCTGTCATTCCAGACATGAAGCTGTGTTACAGCCTAAATATCATTTTCCCAGGATGGAGCAGACATTATGTATAGAGCTGGTATTCCCAGTCTAGATGAGACAATTCCCAGTACAGAGTTAGTCAGTCTAGAGCTGAAAAGTTCCCAGTTTGCAGCTGATTTTCCCAGTCCAGAGCTGACGTTTGTCGTTGAGAGCTCGCCAGTCCCAGTACACGCTTGGTACTTCCCGTCTAGAGCTGACATTCCCAGTATATAGGTAGTATTCCCATCTACTGAGAGATGGTAGAGTGGGTATTCCCGTTCCAGGAAGGATTAAATCAAATGTAGTGTTGGTATTCCCAGTCTAGGACTGACAATCCCAGTATGCAGCTGGTATTCCCACTCATAAGATGACTGTTGTTAGCAGCTGACCATTTCTAGAGTGGATCTTGTCCCATCTCATATTTTCATACCACCAGAAAAAGTATTCCCATTATAGCACAGAGGAAATCACGTGTAGAGTTCGTATTCCCAGCCTGGACATGATAATTCCCAGTAAACGGTTGGTATTCCCAGTCTAGAGCGGTCCACTGGCAGTGGTGTCTGGCATTCCCATTAAAAGTTGACTATCCTATATTTAGTCTTTATTTTGGAAGTGTGTGTGTGTGTGTGTGTGTGTGTGTGTGCCATCATTTCTAACGTCTGTTTGTCTCTCAGGGATTTAAACTACAACAGTCTGGTGGAGTTTCCGACGGCCGTCCGCTCGCTCAGCCACCTCAAAGAACTGTGAGTCCGACGTGTTTCTGTGTGTTTGATGGAGTAAAACGACACTCGTGAGTCCGGTCGGATGAGACCGGCTCAGGTTCTGCAGAACAGGTTTCTGTCTGCTGAAAAACAGAACAGTTCATCATGTTTGCCTCAGAGTCAGATTGTTTTTGTCCTGGTTGGTTTTAGACGTGTTGCTTTAGTGCTAACGTCCACTGTTCACCAGTAACAGATCGGGAACGGAGGAAGAAAGAAAAAAACTCATTTCCGTTCTGTTTCCTGTTTAGTGGTTTCCATAGTAACAACATCCAGTCGATCCCGGAGCACGCCTTCACTGGGAACCCCTCACTCATCACCATGTAGGTACCACTGACCCGTCTCATACACGACCCGACTCAAGGTCATCTGTCAACAGATGTATCTCCATGAAGAAAGACTGTGTGATACAGTTGAAAGCTCAGGAAAAGACTTGTTAGGGAAGAGTTGTGATGGTCTCCAAGACAAGAATGAACCTTAATGCTTAATCATGCTTCTATTTTTATTTTACTCTTTTAAAATCTTTTTATATTGCCTTGAGTTTCTTACATATCTTGTTTTATAGATTAAAGAGAGACGGAGGTTTGACATGTCCTGTCTTATTGTTGAAAGATGCTACATGAGTAAACTTTCCTTCATGTCTGAGAAATCATATTTCAGTTAGTTGAAGAATGAACTAGAGGAACTGTGTGAGGTCTCTGCAAAGTAAATATCAGACGAGGAGCGACACCTCCAGTCAGCTGTTCTTCAGTCTGTCGCCTTGTGTGTTTGTTCTGACGATGATGATGCGATGAAGCTGTTTGTGTGTCTGTTTCATAGATTTTTCTACGACAACCCGATCCAGTCTGTTGGACGGTCTGCCTTTCAGAACCTACCAGAGCTGCGAACACTGTGAGACACACACACTCTCTTGTTATGATGTTTCTGAGTTCTCCTTCATCCACAGACTGACACCAGAATCAGTCCGACCTGCTGACTCAGTAATTAGCTGCTGCCTCGTTAAATCAGACACTAATTACACAAACAACGTAAACGCACACTGACGATATTTCTCTGTTTCCTCGACACAAACGCTGCGTCTGTCATCTGGACACAAACAAACTCTCTGTGTGTTTTCAGCTCTCTGAACGGAGCCGCAGATCTCACCGAGTTTCCAGATCTGACAGGAACCAAGAGCCTGGAGAGCCTGTAAGACACACACACACACACACACACACACACACACACACACACACACACACACACACACACACACAGGAATGCCTCATGTGCGAGTGTGTTTGCTGTTGTAGTCCACACCAGTGTGTGCCGTCATTAATCCGCTGCAGTTTTTATTCCATATGACGGACTGTAACTTTATTTTTCTGCAGCTCGGCCTGAAATTGAAGCCGTCGCTTTGCTCCTTGTTGTGACCCAGCTCCTCCTCGTCATAATAAACACCTCCGCCGTGTTTATTTTCTTGTATTTTTCCATTTAAACTCATTTGTGGACGCAGTGTGTGTTTAGCAGTCACCTCACACTGAACCAGGAGGTGGAAATCAAAACTAAACAAACTGTCACACATTCTTCATCTCTCTGCTTTTAAACTGCGACTGTGCGCCTCGACGTCCTGACACGAGTGGAAACTTGATGTACAGTGAAATTTGAAACATTGTAGCACCAGTAGCTTTATTTTAGCTTTCACAAAACAGTGTGTAAGAGTTTAATATTATAATATAATGTAACAGCATGCACCTGGTGTGGTTTTGTCTTTTATTATCATTGTCCGGCACCCAGTTCACTTTAAATGCCCCTAAAGTCATCATAATGTTCATTAAATTCACCTGAACACACCACAGTTTACCTGAACACACCACAGTGCAATAATGCATTTTTGATGCACTTGAACCCACCATAATACTGTTTAAATGTTCCCAAACACACCTGAAGTCACCTGATAGTACAACCTAGTACAACTGAACACACTGTGAGTCCTTTTAACTGTCCCTGAATGCAACATAGTACTATGTGATACACCTTTGGTGCACGTGAACACACCATAATTCATCTAATCATATCATCATACACCTTCAGTGCACCTGTATCACAGTGAATGATGAACATCATCTGACGTGTTTCTGTGTGTGTGTGTGTGTGTGTGTGTGTGTGTGTGTGTAGGACTATCACAGGAGCTCGGATCACCTCTCTGCCCAGTTCAGCGTGTGAACAGCTTCAAAACCTTCAGCTGCTGTGAGTCCAAATATAAACCTCTAACTAACGACACAGACTGAACGAATCATATAATTAACTTCATTATTGGAGGAAACTGTTTCACTAATCAGGAGTTGTTACAAAAAACACAACGTCCAGCTGAGGCTCATGTGAATGTCATTAGTTCTGCAGGTATTTGGTCATAAACTTAAGTATTGGACACATTAACATGTTGACCTGATGATGGCGCTAGAGGAGAAATCAGCATCAGTTGTTAGGATTCATCCTGAGAGGGTGGTGGTGCTAGTTGAGATATTTGTGGTGAACGTCACGTCCCCGTCGTGCTTTAAGGTAGAAAATACTAATAATATATATACTTATGATATATTTTAATAAGCTGTGTCGTCAGCTGTGAGCTCCTGTTGACGAGCTGCACTGTGATGCGTTCAGTGTCTTTTGGATGTTTGAACTGCGATGACGTCTGAGGCTCTCTCTCCGCAGCGATCTCTCCTATAATCAGATCCGGACTCTTCCCAGTTTCTCCGGCTGTGAGAGCGTCCAGAAGATGTGAGTTTTATTTTCTGAAACTGTCGTTTATTAGATTTTTATGTTGTTTATAATGTTTTTTATTTGTTTGACACTAATCTTTTTACATTCAGACCTTTGAAAAGCCTCGAACACACAGCTATCTAATCCGCTTCACTGTCACTGTATGCTTAACAGTTGCCATAGCAACCAGTTAAGTACATCCAGCTGTGAATTATGGGAATAATTAGCACTGTTGTGGTCCATGTTTGACCAATCAGATCCCTCAGACACTGAACTCTGTGTGCTGCAAAACAGATTGATAAACGTGATGTAATGGAAACATTCAGCGCTAATGTGTGTGTGTGTGTGTGTGTGTGTGTGTGTGTGTGTGTGTGTGTGTCTGTGTGTGTGTGTGTGTGTGTGTGTGTGTGTGTGTGTGTGTGTGTGTGTGTGTGTGTGTGTGTGTTGCAGTGATCTGCACCATAACGAGATAGAGGAACTGGAGGAGAACACCTTCCACGGTCTGGTGTCACTGCGCTCTCTGTAAGAACACACACACACACACACACACACACACACACACACACTGACACACACACAGACACAGACACACACTCACTCACACACACACACACACACACACACACACAGGTTTAATCAGGCTGGAGATCTGCGCAGTGATCCGAAGATGTCCTCTTTAAGCACTTCCAAATGGAAACACACACAGATGCAGGTGGTCTGATTGTTGATTGGTGGACAGGTGTGATGACAGAGTTTGGACCAAAGCCAGGAAACAAGTACTTCTACTGATACTACAGATACTACTACAGATACTACTACAGATACTACAGATACTACTACTGATACTACAGTTGATCCTCAGTGTTGGAAGAAGTGTCAGTTACAGTTGTAGATTATAGTTATTGATTAATGTGGTAAACTGGTAGAGATAGACCTCATTGTAACTTCTTTATATTCTGCCCAGTAGGGTAATCTACTATAATACAACATGAGTTATCAGGTTATCTTTTGTATTGATAATATCAATCAATAAAAATGTATTAGAAATGTAAAATATGCCACAAACAGCACATTTTAGTGGGATTATCACTGTAACAACTATAATCTGGGTTCATAATAAAAGTTATTTAACTGTAACGTTTGTTCCTCCCTTCCTTCACCTCTCTGTCATGTGTTTATGACTCATTTTATTATCGTATTATAGAAATAAGAGTATTATAACACACACACACACACACACACACACACACACACACACACTGGGATTAGAAACAAAGACCGGCTGTAAAGTGAAACCCGTGATGTTTGGTTTTTAATCCCAGCTAACATGCGTCCAGTTCAGGTCGACACTCAGAGGTCACTGACAGATTAAATAAACTCAGACTGGCCGACAGACACAGTGAACGTACGCGGCAGGTTGCTGGTTCGACTCCCTCACTGCCCCTGTGCCTCTCTCTCTCTGCAGTGACTTATCGTGGAACAGGTTGTCGTCAGTGAAGCCGAACTCGTTCTCTGCTCTGCCCGCTCTGACCAAGCTGTGAGTAACCATGACAACCTCATCATCTCGTCACCTGACGACGCGATAGTTTCAATATTTGCATTTTTTGGGAAAGTTTTGGAAAGTCATGGAAAACATCCTTGAAACAACCTGGAAACCTCTGTTCCTCTTTCTCTGTCTCTCCCTGCAGTGACCTCTCGTCCAATCAGCTGTCGTCTCTGCCTCTGATTGGCCTGCAGACTTTAACTCACCTGCGATTGGCTGGAAACACAATGCTGATGGAGTTAATACCCCGAGAGGACCTGCCCAGAGTCAGGTGAACACACACACACACACGCGCACACACACACACACACACACACACACACCTGTCCCTACGTCTGAGCATGTAAAGGGACATTCTGCTGAATAGCAGCTGTAATAAAGTGGATCTAGACTCTGATGAATGAGATGGATGTTACAGGAGGTTTGTGTCTGTCTGTGTTCAGGGTGATGGAGCTTCCCTACGCCTTCCAGTGCTGCGCCTTCGTCTCCTGTGAGAGGAGAGGAGGAGGAGGAGGAGGTGGAGGAGCTTCATCCTGGGAGAGAGAGGAGGCAGCGGACTCTACCGGGAAAGAAACCTCCGTCCTCTCCAGTCAAGGTGACACGAACACATGAACACCGCCATTAAACCGTGACGAATATTGTGCTTTGAGTGATATTTCAAAGTAAAAGTCTCTGATGTCCTGCCGTCCTTGCTGTGTGTCTGCAGTCGATCAGGACTGGGAGGATTTTCTGCTGGATTTTGAAGATGAACCCAAACTTCAGCACTCAGTCCACTGCAGCCCGGCACCAGGTGACACACACGAGTTCACAGCGACAGGTAAACACAGCTGACAGGTGACGGCATGTTAACTGAAACCGACTCGATCCTCCTCCAGGTCCGTTCCGCCCCTGCCTCCACCTGCTCGGCAGCTGGTTGATCCGTGGAGGGGTGTGGCTCATCGCGGCGCTCTCATTGGTCAGCAACAGCCTGGTCGTCCTGTCGGTCTTCTTTTCTCCAGCCTCCTCCGTGACGCCACCCAAGCTGCTGATTGGTCTGCTGGCCCTGGTGAACGGCCTGATGGGAGTGTGGAGCGGCTGGCTGGCGGCGGTGGACGCGTGGACGTATGGAAGCTTCTGGAGGTAAAAACACAGACTGAACTTCTGTTTCCAGCGTGTAAAGGTCACTCAGCTGTGGGGTAACCCAGCTGTTGAACCTCATCACTTCCTGTTGCAGGTACGGGGCGAGGTGGGAGAGCAGCTTCCTGTGTCGACTCAGCGGCTTCCTGTGTGTATTTGCGTCACAGACCGGCCTCTTCCTGCTCACCGTCGCAGCTCTGGAGCGATGCCTCGCCGCCGCTGCACGCCGCTACAAAACTGACGGACACAACGGTGAGAAAAACATCTAAACACACACACACACACACACACACACACACACACACACGAACGTGGAAAGTTTTCCTGGCCATGACCTCCTCTTCACTCTCCTCTCTCTCCAGGTCGCCCCTCGTCGCCGCTGTCCGTCCATCTCGCCGTCTGTCTGTGTTTCCTGCTGGGCCTCGCCGTCACGCTGCCCCCCCTGGTGGCCGGACACAGTAGCACCTCCCTCTGTCTGCCGCTGCCTTCCTCCTCCTCCTCCTCATCGCTGGCCTTCACAGTCTCCCTGGTGCTCCTCGACTCGCTGTGTTTCCTCCTGATGACGGTCGCCTACACTCGCCTCTACTGTCGAGCCAACAAAGCTCCACCCGCCGCTGAAGAGGAGGTGGCGTTGACTCGACATGTCGCCTGGCTGCTCTTCTCTGACTGCCTCCTCTACCTCCCCGTCGCCTTCCTCTCCTTCTCCTCCCTGCTGCGTCTCCCAGCCGCCGGCCCAGAGGCAGCGAAGGGGGTGTTGCTGCTGGTGGCGCCGCTGCCGGCCTGCGTCAACCCGCTGCTCTACATCCTCTTCAACCCGCTCGCCCGGCAAGAGCTGGCTGCGCTCGCCAAACGCACCTGCGTGGGGGTGACCAGACTCGGCAGGGGAGGAGGAGGAGGAGGAGGAGGAGCTGGAGGAAGGTCGAGGCCGAACATGATGGACTCAACGTACGACGAGGACGCAGAGAAACAGTCGTGTGACTCGACGCAGGCACTGGTGGCGGTCGGAGGCACGAAGGAGGAAGAGGAGGAGGAGAGCGGAGGAGGAAGGAGTGAGAGGCAACATTCAGCGGCGTTTGTTGTTCCTCATCATTAGACTGACTCACACACACACACACACACACACACACACACACAGTCTGAAGTTCTCACCTGCCAAAAGTCAAATGTGTTGAACTGATTGGTCAGATTCAGTCTGTGGTCTCTTCGGGAGGAGTTTATTTAGCTTTTATTGTGAAGGAGAGGAGACAGGAAATAGACAAAAAAAGCAGCTGACTTGTCACAAACATCAGATCCGACTCGAATTGAGGACGTTTCAGTTTCTTAAGGCCGGTCCTGGATTTTAACTCCTGCCGTATAAGAAAATACTGTCAGGACCCAGTTTAAGACTTGAGTTGGTCCGACGGCCCAAATACAGATATAATGAAGAGGTCCGTCCGTCTGTACACCGTCTCTGCCCACTGATGAAACAGAAGCTCGAACATTTTGAATTAAAAACATACTGTATGTTTTTATCCAAACCCAATCGCCAGATTAAATGTCGGCATCATTTCTTCAAACCGCGGATACGTTGCAACTTTATTTTCTTAATCTTCAGTTTTTCAATTGTTGTCTCTTGACAACACCGGGCTTGTGTTCTGGTACTGGTAATACCTGGTTCTGTCACCACAAACATGGCTGGAAAAATGTGTGAGCACAGTGGTCTCTTGCTCGGCCGCCGTCTTGTCAAAACACATTCAGGTGGTGTGACGCTTACAAATGTTGGAACAGACATTGGCAGCCGTCTCTTTAACCCAGATCCAGTCATTTCAGGCTCACAGATGTTGCACCACTGTCTGGAACAGCGGCCTCTTGCTCTCTTTAAAACAATCCCGGTAGTTTCACTCTTACAAATGTTGAAACACCATCTTAAACAGTGATCTCTTGCTCGGCAGCGACTGTGTCCAGCTGTCACTCCAACAAACAAACAAACTTTGCAGAACATTTTTATTCAAGCGACTGTTTTATCTTTTTATTTATGTTTTTATTTTAAAGACCACGTGACTCTTACTGTAGCGCCACCTGCAGGACAAACTTCACATGATTTTTGATCCGTCCACGTCCTTCATGTGGGCGGCGCTAACAGAACTTTTGGCAGGTGAGTCATGGACCTTTAGACCTCACACACACACACACACACTGCAGACTGATGGGATGTTGTGGTAGCAAATGTAGCAGAGGACGGTGAAAGACACGAAGGTGCTCACCATGTACAGTTCACACCGCCGGTTTGAGTCCAACGCTCGCCCTCTCTCTCTCTCTTTGTTTGTCTTTGTTTCTCTACCAGCTGTTTTCATTTCTTCTTTAAAAACGACCTGAAGATCAGATCAAAAAGACTTTAACATCTTCTACTCTCTGATTGGTCGATCCAAGACTTTATGCTGGAAGACACACACACACACAGACACACACAGAGGCTTTGTGAGCAGTCAGCAGCTTTTATTTTGAAATACGACACGATTTACAGCGTTGTGTTACCAAACATCCGACCAAATGTTCCACCAAATGCTGTTGGGCATTGTGTGTGCGTGTGCATGTGTGTGTGTGTCTGTGTGTGTGTGTGCATGTGTGTGTGTGTCCACAGCTAATATGTTTTTGCGAGTGTGTGTGAAATCTGCAGTGTGTGTGTGAGTTTTGTCACAGAGTCGATCTCAGAAACTGAGAACAGGAATCAGAAGACAAACAGGAGACGCTCGTGTTCGGCTGCTGAGCGACGTCCAGGAACTCGTCGTCTTTATCTGTGATATCGATAAAGTTTTCTCTTTCCCATGAAAACATCAAAATCAACATTAATTGAAGCGCCGTTCTGCTGGATTTTTGTGTTTATCTCTCCGAGTTTCTGAATCGTGCGTCGAAAACGTCCACACAGGAAGCATTCAGACGTCACATGACGCCAGAGTCTGCTGATGAAACCAGCCATGAACTGAAAATGCATCTTTTCATCTCAGTTTCACACCTAAAGAAAAATAAAACCGAGCTTCTTAAAAACTGTCGACGAGGAAAACGATGAGCTCATCTTCCCGGGATAGTGTCACCGAAATCAAATCAGACTGTGGTCACAAATGAAGCAAGAGGACACATTAACAGCATTTTCAGGTTTTTCCAGATGTTAAAGACTAAATAACAAGTCTGAATGTGTGTGTGTGTGTGTGTGTGTGTACAGTAAATGTGTACATATTGTTGTAAATACAAGCTACTGTGACAATCCTATTTTCTATTGTTAGACCGTGAGAAATGTGTTTACAGCCCGTTTACACTCTTCAGTTCGAGTGTCTGACATCAGGATTGAATCCAGGTCCAGTTTTATTTACAGTTCGTCTCCGTGAGTCGGACTGAGGTCAGACACGTGAAACGACTCGGTGTCAAAGAGGTGACGACGGGTTTCAACACATTCTCAGTGCTTTTGTTGTTCATGTTGTAAAAACGTTAAAGTCTGACTCCTGCGTGAGTCTGACGATCATCGTCCACATCCTCGACGACCGCCTGAGCTTTCTACACAAACCTGATGTGAGCTAAGAAAGATCTCAACTCAAGGTGCACTTACTAATGCAGCTGTCGGCCACGTCTCACAGTCTTCATCAGTGTGGAGCTTCCTGAGCAGCACAAATTAAACACACCTGACGACGTCGCTGATCCGTCTCCATGACGACTGAGCAACCAAATCCAATGAGGATGAAAAAAAAGTGAATAAGTAGGTTTTGAAATAACATTTGTTTTCTTTTTTACATCTAATTTCATTTGGAATAAAACATTTTTGTGAATTTGTCGTTGTACATTTTTTTTACTGTGCTGCATTTTTAATTTGTTATATATCTGTTGTTAGGGGGTGGGGTCTGGTTTTCTGGCTCCGCCCACATCTGCAGCCATGGAAACGTTAAAAAAACACAAAAAGCATCGACTGTTTGAATGTCCGCCGCGTGTGACAGTTTCACTGTGATCAGCACTTAAAATCTCTACAAGTAAAAACAAAAAAAGGTCTTTTAAAGCATTTGTGTGTTTTCTGTCCGTGTTGTAAACTTTTGTAAAATATTTGAATGTTTTCTGTTGTTTTAGCTTCAAGAGTTTAAAGTTTGTGATGTAAATAAAACAACAACGTGGCTGTAACTGCTCTGTGTGTGTGTGTGTGTGTGTGTGTGTGTGTGTGTGTGTGTGTGTGTGTGTGTGTGTGTCGTATACATCCAACACTCTGAGGCAGTTCGACGCTGCTGTGACTCATTTGGGCTCAAAGGTTTGAATATGAGCGATTACACAATGATGCACAGCAGCATTAAGAGCTGAGAGGTTTGTGTGTTCGTCAGCTCATCGTTCCACATCAGCGGAGACAAAGACGTGTCTCAAGGTTTCAATGACGAATATACAGATATTTTTAGTATCATCAATGAGCATCTTCGTGAGCCACATTAGCTTCAGACTCACAGTTTGTTTCCTCATATGAGGGTTTACGTTGTCAGATTTTATAAAAGAAGTGGAAGAAGAAAGAAATGTGCTGTTGCCCTGGTTCACACATCCGACCTGAAAAAGTAAAACTCATCATCTCCTCCCTCCATGTTGATGAAAGTCAGGTGAAGTCTCGCAGTCCAGAACATTTCTGGAGCTTCACAGTAAAACAGAGTTGCAGTGTTAGTAGCAGCTGGAGACTTGATTTAAAAAGGTAAACAACAAGAACAAAAAAACACACAAACTCTATTAAAACTTTGCCGAATCATCTATCAGTAGTTCCTCTTTGCAGTGTACGCATTCATGAACAGACATCTATCACTGGATTACTTTGTTACTCAAGAAACCCTAAAAATATGAAGTTTCTAAGGCAAGTTCTGCACATGTAAGTGTCTTTTTGTTCAGGAGTCTTCATCTCCTCCCTCCATGCTGATGAAAGGCAGATGAAGATACCTCAAAGTGGAAATAGACAACTTTTTGTGACAACGACAGAGTTAGCAACATGGCGACCGCTTCTTTTAGTTATTCCAGTCGTTCCCTGTTACCTGGGGTTAGTGACCGGGGGAAACGATGCCTCTTTGTTTCCTGTGAGCTGTAAGTCGTCCTTCATCTTGGCTAGAAAAGTCCAGCCTGGTGTCAGACTGAATATCACAGTGACAGTGAGGTTTATATTGAAGCTGGATGGTGTCTTTTTTCTACAGACATTAAACTGTGACGTCAAGATTTACTGCAGAATTAAGGAACTTTTACATTTTAAGACTTTCACCTGTTTTCTTTTTGAACGCACTGATTGCTTCTCTGCATCGATCGACACACAAAGATATTGGATTTAGTTTTGAGAAGGAAAACTCAGAAACAGGAGAGGAGAGCGCTAACACTGCGATCCACTTTAAAGTCGACACGTAGCTAATCGTGACGCACGTTCGGTGTTTAAACTCTGCTCCTATAAGATGATCTGACAGAAAACAACAGAGGAACAAAGTGAAGCCGAGGTGAGTCACACTGGATTCAAACTGAAGCCATCGCACGATTACCCAGAACAAATACTGAAGCAGCAGAGCTCTGAGTCACGGCTGATTTTATTTCATTTAAAGTTTCTTCTGGGAGACTTCAGACGTCCCTCCTGTAGAAAACATGCCGCTCAGTCCAAACCTCAACATTATTAAAGATTAATTAAAAGGAAAAGCAACACGTATGTGAGGCTGGAGCCATGAAAGGCTTTTTAATACGAGAAACGATGATTAAAATGACGCTGGTTGGCACGGCAACACTATTGTTGGCGTAATCTGGGATCCAGGTCAGCGATAAGAAACAGCACAGATAAGAAAGACAATGGAGAGTGTGAGCGTGTGATACTGATGAGATAAGAGAGTTGTTGTGAAACAGAAATGATTTTCATCAGGGAGAGGTCAGAGGTCACAGCGCTCATCCAAAAAAGAACAAATCGTTCACATAAGTCCACCGCATCCGCCTGAAATAGCATTTTAAAGATCTCCGAAAGGTTTTTTAACGGAGCAGCTCTTTGAACAAACTCATCTGGAAAGCAACAAACAGCTTATAAAGCTCTCTGTATAATTAGCACCAGATCACTAAGTTCTGTCCAAGAAACGTAGCAAATTGTTTGCATTTTACGGGCTCGTAAAACGAAGCATTATTATTTCATTTCCTAACATAAAAAACCCTACAAGCTGTTTTAAAGACGCCTCACGCTGCCAGGAGGTAAATTAAAATCCTTTATTTTATTCTGGTGGACCAACAGGAAGTAGAGACCACGTCAAGGTGGACGAGCGGGTCCAAAAAAGTGTCAATGTTTTGTCTTTTAACCATCGTCTTCTCAAACCTTAAAGGAGCAGTTCACCCAACAATGAAAAACTCAGTCATCATCATCAAAGTCAGGCTCAGCCATCGTCTCCTCCTGATGATATAAAGTCAGGCTCAGCCATCGTCTCCTCCTGATGATATAAAGTCAGGCTCAGCCATCGTCTCCTCCTGATGATATAAAGTCAGGCTCAGCCATCGTCTCCTCCTGATGATATAAAGTCAGGCTCAGCCATCGTCTCCTCCTGATGATATAAAGTCAGGCTCAGCCATCGTCTCCTCCTGATGATATAAAGTCAGGCTCAGTCATCGTCTCCTCCTGATGATATAAAGTCAGGCTCAGCCATCGTCTCCTCCTGATGATATAAAGTCAGGCTCAGTCATCGTCTCCTCCTGATGATATAAAGTCAGGCTCAGCCATCGTCTCCTCCTGATGATATAAAGTCAGGCTCAGTCATCGTCTCCTCCTGATGATATAAAGTCAGGCTCAGCCATCGTCTCCTCCTGATGATATAAAGTCAGGCTCAGCCATCGTCTCCTCCTGATGATATAAAGTCAGGCTCAGCCATCGTCTCCTCCTGATGATATAAAGTCAGGCTCAGTCATCGTCTCCTCCTGATGATATAAAGTCAGGTGAAGTCTCGTAGTCCACAGAACATTTCTGGAGCTTCACAGTAAAACAGAGTTGCAGCATTCTGCTGAACACCTGAAGCAGCTGGAGATGATTTAAAACTGATCTGAAAAGATATTTACAACCTTCTTTAAGCTGAAATCTTCGCTGGAGCTGCTGAGATAAAAGCGTTATCGTGCAGCCAGTCGAGGGTGTGAATAACTGTGACATAATGTTTCAGGTGGTGATGAACCTCCAGAGAATAACGAGCTGCAGCTCCCCTCAGCTTTACAGATCTTTACAGTGACGTTCAGTCTCATGATGTCGGGGATCAAGAAAAGGCTGTAAAAACTCCCTGAACACGACCTGCTGAGCAGCAAACATCAGACAGACAGTCAGAGGCTGGCTGGAGAACATGGTGGAGCGTTTAGCAGCTCAAGAGACAGATGTTTCCATCTGAAGCTGCTGGAGACCAGAGGTGGAGCTAAGAGAGAGAAGATTGGACTTATCTTCATCAGGTGACACAAACACACAAGATACAACAAACTACAACCTTCAGTCCTCCTGGTGTGTTTGTGACTGAAGACTCAGTGTTTACAGAAGATGTTCACCTGCTGTGTCTCTGTTTGAATAAAGTAAAGAGGACACGTTCAACAGGACATATTAAATGTCCTGTAGCTCCACCTGCTGGACAGACAGGAGGACTCAGTTAAACTATTTTATTTTGCCTTATTTGACACTGTTGCTCAATAAAAGATAACAATATGACCAATGCTACTTTTTTATGATGGTTTGGTGACAACAGCTTCATTATAAATCAGGTCAATAAAGAAGATGGAAGGAAGTGAAGTCAACACGACTGTTTTAATCCACACACTGTCACTCTCAATCACAACTCTTCTGGTGTCACTCTATTTTTATATTTGTATAGTTTTATTACGTCTTTTAAGTATTTTAAGTGTTGTTTGTTGTTTTGCACCTACAGACATCAGATCTGAGTCTGAGCAAAATGATTTAAAGTCACTAAAGTTAAAGTGCTCACTAGACTAATGTCAGCGTGACTTTAATGTGGATTATTATTACGTATGCATTACTGTATAAAAAGCATTAAAATTAAGCACATTTGAACTATTTTTAGATTGTTTGATAATTTAATCTGAAACAATAAATGTGTCGACGTAAAACCTTGATCTGCAAACTAACTGTCGCTGTCAGAGAAAGTCCAACATTTACCTCTTAATTGTAGTGAAGTAAGTGATTATAACCTCAAAATTACAAATTAAAAGCACAACACTTGTGTACTTTGTTATTTTCCACCACTGCAACATTGCGTTGTCGTAGTGAAGCTTCAGTTTATCCAGAGAGATGAAAACACATAAAATATATTGATGCATAATATAAATCTGACATAACTGATCGGCCCGATAATGGAAAATGTACATTATCGGTTATTATTAAAGTTGTTTAGTGAGCAGCCAATAAAAACAGAGAAGAAGAACAACGAACACGCTGATGTCACGCTCATAACGTCAAACTTCTACTCAAGTAAACTGTTTATTTTATTTTATCGGTATCAGCTGTGAGAGTCGGGTAATTATCAGAGATCGCATGAGTCCCTCAGATATATAAAAAGTAAGTTATTCATAATTTAAGAAACAGAAACGAGCCCACATTATAACTCAACAGTGTCAGTTTGCTTGTTTCATGGCTGCAGTTATTCATCCCGACCTCACGTGGCACGCCGGCACGCAGTTCTCTGATTGGTCTAAACCACCGTGTGTTCACCAGATCACAAGATCACATTGATCCACTTTAATACAATATCTGTATTCAGTGTTCATCATGTTCCTGATCGTGTTGAAGTTTTCAGCTCCGTCAGGTTCAATGAGCAGAGATCAGAGGAGGACTGAAGGTCTGAGGGTCCTCACAGGTATAGAGACACAACAATGTGAGTCTGTGTGCACTTCCAGGAACATGACTGCCTGGTTTATGGCCTCATCACACACACACACACACACACACACACACACAGGTGTGTTGCAGGCCTGCGTCAGGTGTGTGAATGTGTTTCCTGTTCAAAGCTCAAAGTTCAGCTGACCGACAGAGACGATCCACAGACGCCACAAGCATCAAGAAGAAGAAGAAGAATCAGAGTCTAAAGGGAAAAACCACTCCAGACTAAAACCACAGAAGAAGAGCTGACGTTCAGAGGGACTGTGTGTGGCGTCCGACTCTGAACTCGCCCTCACAGATGGATTGTACCTGAGGACGAGCAGCTCGGACAAACTCAAGAAATCACTGCTGATCCACTGGCGGCCATCTTGGAGAGGCGACACAGGTGTGTTTGAACAAACATGTCTGCTGCTGTTTGTGTCGAGCAGGTCGGAGCTCTGAAACCAGGAGAGACGACAGAAACAGAAGAGATTGAGTCTTTTAGATGAGTCAAACATCAGAAAACATTTAATATAAGTAGAAAATACCTCTGCTTTAGTTAGTTTTTCAAAATAAAACGCATCGTCATCTGAAATATGAACATACAGAGCTCCAGACATGTTCACTTATTCAGACGACGTTCCTTCCTGAGCTGAATTTACATTCTTTGAGACATTTTCGAGGACAGTAACACGTGTTCAGTGAGTCTTTAATCATCTGGTGACCCTTCAGAGGGGCCTGAACCTCGGGTCAGAACCACCGGACTCCTAATCTGTTTATAAAATCACTCAAACTAGTTGGAGAACATTTTTCTGATTATTCTTTTGTACTTTTATAAATGCAAGGCTACAAATGGGAGACTTGTAATTGAGTATTTTGTACATTGTTGAGTTGTGAACATTGTTTTATTTATGAAAAGCATCTTCTTCCACTTCAGAGTGATTTGATTATTCAACTTTCATGTTTTTAAAAATCATTTCCTCCTAAATTCTGCAGGAGATCTCTGATCTCGTATAAATCACGTCTCAAACATCAGTTTCACTTCTGGTTTTATGCTGTTGGAGTCGTGCAAACTAAACAAAACACAAACAAGAAATTATTATTTCCTCCAAAGTTTTTCATCTGATTCGATACGATGCAGTCAAGATTTTAACCTGATGATGTCGACAACATTTGTCTCATAATACGATCGATGTTCTCTGGTGGAAATACAGTAATAACTCATTTTACGTTAAAAACTACAACAACACGATGAAAGAAGGAGCCAGATGTGCTCAGATCTTCAACTTAAGTAAAAATATTAAAACAACAGTGCATTTTTACGTTAACCTGTTAAGAACAAGCCTCTATTTTGAGCGTATCTCTGCAACTACAAGGTCTATTTGACTAATCAAGGTCTCATAATGAAGGAAACACTTGAAATGTTTGTTCACATGTGTAAGTATAAATATATATATGTGTCACTGGGTCTGAGTGATTGAAGTTGGCACACTGACACAATGAAAGATTTTATTTCCACATAAATAAATGACAGTTTTAGAGAGAGATGCAGCTGCAGCTCCACATCTCAAAAAAAAAACAAAAAAACATCTGAACATTAACTCTGCAAACATTTTTGGTGCCAAACTATATATTTCACCTACATGTTACCAAACTTGTAGCTCTGCTCTTGTTAACAGGTTAAAGTAAAAGATTTGGCATCAAAGTTTAGTTAATTAAACTCAGTATTATGTAACAAAACGACTCGACCTCTGTTGAGTTGTGTTCTTACAGATGTTTCCAACAATGTTCAAAGCAGAGAAAGTTCACTGAAGCTGACGGAGAGTTTCATTCGTTCACTTCACCACAACACAAGTTTAAAACACCCGACAGTTATTAAAATTAAATTAATTAAAATGGTTAAAATACTTCATACACATCAATGCATCAGAAATATTAATTCACTGATATAAAATGTAACTGTAACTTTCACTCTGGCCATTTTACTGCAATACTTTTATTTTTGATCCTCTACTTTTGATGCATTTGTCTGGTGATACTTTACTGTTGTGTTTTTGTGTTGTTTCTATTTTTACATGCTGCAAAATATATGAAAGATCCATGAAATACTCATATAATTACAGTAAAGTTACAGTGTTTTTTATTTATCTATTTATTTAACTCTCAACACTTTGGGTCGTGGTTAATATGACATAATAGTTGCTGTCAGTAACATTCATGATTGGAGAGATTACAGCTGCTCAAATTACTGTAATTAAGTCATTTTTGGGGAACTGAGTATTTTTTTAGGTCTGTAATTTTACTTGTACTTGAATTTTTTTGTTTTACACCATGTAATCTACTTAGTTACTTTAACAACTGTAATTGAGTACTGAGTAAACATCAATGGTTTAAAAGTAACTAAAACTCTGAGTAGTGTTTGAGAATACTTTGTACTTTTACTGTAGTATTATTTTTTAATCTATTTTACTTGTAATTGAGTAAAATACTCAGCATTTAGGGAAGGAAGAAGGTCGAAAAGTACCAAATCTGCCTCTAAGTAGTAGTGCAGTCGAAGTTTACTCGAGTAAAAGTACTTTGTTACTTTCATCCACCGGCTGTCGGACACTTTAAGTAATAATAATGTATAAAGTAAAGGTTCTGTGTACTGATTCATTCAGTGTTTGTCTCCAGCAGGACCCTCCTCATCCCTCCTCACTCCCCGGCTGCAGCGCCCCCCCGCTGGGCAGCATGGAGCCCGGAGGAGGCCGGCTGCCGGTCCAGGTTCTGGGAGAGAACGAGGCGCTGCAGCAGTTCTTCAGTGGTGAGCTGTTACACTTCATCAGCTTGACTCTGGTTCTGGACTCTGTTCTGGACGTGAAATGAGTCCATTTTGAAAAACCTCCACAGACAATAATATGACAGAACACACGCTGAGTTTTAACAGCTTCATTAAGAGGTCCAGGAGTCCAACAGATGATAAAAGAGGTTCTGGTGGTTCTTTGGTTTCTTAGGAGGATCCAAGAGTCGCTCAGTTGGTTCTTAAAGGGGTCCTTCAGGGACAGGTAGTCCTTTTGGACCGTGTGGGACTCCTTGAAAAGGTTGGACTGAAGTTTCATGTGGTCCTAAAGAGGACGTTCCAGGGGTCGTCAGGGAAAGTCAAATATTCCTTAAAATAGTTCTATTGGACCTTGAAGAGGTTCAGAGAATAAGGAGGATCCAGGAATCCCAGAAGGGTTCTACTGGTTCTTAAGGAGATCCTGGAAGTAGTTTCATGGTCTGTAGAGGAAGATATATTGATCCTGGAGAAGGAAGTTCCTGTGGACCCTGAGGGGCTGTTTGAGAAGGGTTAGGGTTCTGGTGCTGGATGGTACTTGAAGAGGACAAAAAGATACCTCTTGTAGTCTTTGAGGAGGATCCACTGGACCTTATAGCTGTTATGAACACAGACGTCATGATTATATACACACTCTTACATGTTTGTGTGTGTGTGTGTGTGTGTGTGTGTGTGTGTGTGTGTGTGTGTGTGCAGGTCAGGATGTGAGCGGTGTGTTGGACAGTTCTGTCGCCGTGGATACGAGCATCCTGGAGCAGTACCTCAGTAACGACATGGACCCCAGCAGCTTGTAAGACTCACACACACATACACACACACACACACACACACACACACAGCTTCAGTGTGACATAATTTCTCCTCTGATCATGATCGATTATTGATTATTGATCAGTATGTAACTACTTATATCTAGAATTATATTCTGTATTAAGAATCTGAGTCTTCATAACAACTGATGTTGTGATACAAGTAAAAAGCACAATATTTTAATACTCAAGTAAAGGTACAAGTACTCAGTTACTGTCCACCACTGGCAGTAGTATCGGTTATTGTGTCGGTGCCATCATCCTTCCTGGACACACACACTGTTACATAAAACACACAGACACACAAACAGCATTGACCCAGTTGGTTATCAGCTGGGTGAAGGTTGTAAACAGGCTCATGAGCTTCTCTTTATGACACCAAGGTCACATCGTCCAGATTTTATCTGCCGCCGTCTTCATTTTCATAATAAATGTACATAAACATATTTCTTAAAAATGTTAAATTAAAGTGATGAAGAGCTCAAAGTGCGTGGTTGACTGTGTGTTGTGAACAAAGGTCAGTAAAAGTACAATATTTGCCTCCAAATGAAGAGAAGTGGAAGTGTGAAGTAGCAGAAATGGAGATAGAGATCATGAAGGATCAGTCTCCACCTGACCGACGCACTCTGACAGGTAACTACAGGTGACACCTCAGTGTGATGCGTTAACCTCTCTCCGTGGTTTGTGTTTTTTTCCCAGCATGCTCCCTGAGTCTCCTCCTGACTCGAGCTCGGAGGCCTGTTCACCTGCACAGATACCAGGTACTGTTCACAGCTTCAACCAATACATTTACTGCAAGAAGACTTTTCATTATTTATAGTATTTAAAGCCAGCTGTCACATATTCTGATTAGATTGTTTAACACCAAAAGGAGCTAAATATGAGAGTAACATATTAAAATAAAACAGTAGAACATTTTAATAATTAACACCAGCTGATACGCTGTATTTCTCTGATTGGTAGACTTTCACTACGAGCCGCCCTATTGGCCCAACCAGCAGACCAACCAGGAAGTGTTCCAGCCGGCTCAACGGCCTGCCCTCTCCTCGTCCTGTCGCTTTAAGGATCGAGGCTCCGCCCACCATGAGCCGCTGACCCACGACCAGCTCCGCAGTCTGGGCCTCACTAACACGTACATCAAGTCTGGGACCTCACCTGCCCCACCTGCTCCCCCTGCCCCACCTGCCCCCCTGCACCAGCACACGCACCACTCACCTGAACACACACATTACCTGAATCCAGACGGCTGCTCGCAGGTGTACACCCCCCCAACACCTCAATCCCCACCACATCCACCCTCGAACAGTTACGCCTCCCCCTGCGCTGGTCCAGGCCTGATCCACGGTTCAGCCACACCCTCTACAGCCTGTCTGATGGGCTCCACCTCCACGCTACACACCTAGTAAGTCCACCGCCCCATCAGTTATATGACTTTTAGTCTTTACTAAATCGCTGTTTTGTTGGTTGGTTGGTTGGTTTGTTGGTTGATTGGTTGATTGGTTGGTTGGTTGGTTGGTTGGTTTGTTTGTTGGTTGATTGGTTTGTTGGTTGGTTGATTGGTTGGTTGGTTTGTTGGTTGGTTGATTGGTTTGTTGGTTGGTTGATTGGTTGGTTGGTTGGTTGGTTGGTTGGTTTGTTGGTTTGTTTGTTGGTTGATTGGTTGGTTGGTTGGTTGGTTGGTTGGTTTGTTGGTTGGTTGGTTTGTTGGTTGGTTTGTTGGTTAGTTGGTTGGTCTCAGTCAGTCAGTGAGTGGCTGTTTGGTCTGGACTCTGAATGTTTCTTCTCATCCTTCTTCAGCTCTGCAGACAGTAAAAAGAGGAGGAGATCTGAGTCTGAGGAGCCGTCAGCAGGAATCGAGGCCTCCTGCAGTGAAGGTGTTGGTAATGGAGTGGGTGGTGGTGGACTGAGTTCAGGATCCTACCAGCTGCTGACTTGGGATCAGTACACGCCAGAACATTGGAGCACTTTGTACAACAGCAGCTACCAGACACTGTGAGTACAGAGCCAGCTGATCAGTGTTGTTGAGAGACCTGCGTTGGACAGACCGACTGATATCATCATCTTTACACCTGCACCTGAACAAAGTCTAATCAGCTCCTCTTCTGTGTTTCCAGGTCTCCTCCTGCCTACCACGTCGACACAGATAAAGGCTTCGTCTTCTCTGCAGCCGACGAGGCCTTCATCTGCCAGAAGAAGAATCACTTCCAGGTCACCGTTCAGATCGGCGTGGCCGCAGAGCCGCAGTACGTCAGATCGCCCAGCGGACCGCAGGTGGTCGACCACTTCCTGATTAAAGTGTTCGGGATCAAGGTGCGCGCAAGACTCTCAAACCTTCTACACTGAGTGACAAACAACAACACAGTGATTCATGAATCAAGATAAATTTTTCTCAGCTAGACGAGAGATCCAGGTCCAGGACATGTCTAGATTGGTAGCCTAGCAGCAGTTAGCATTGGAGCTATTTCATGACCAACAGACAGATGTCTCAGTTGGACAGGCCGACAAAACCCACCTGTCTCTGGGATGGATCGATGACTTCCTGTTAGCTCACAAAATGCAGCATGAACAAGATACTTTCTCCAAAATGTTGGAAATTCTGTCATTTGCACTTTGAGTCGATGTCGACAGTATTTCCTGTGTGTGATTCCTGTTTGTCTGGTTCGTCACAGCTTGAATCTCCGAGCCACCAGGTGACCATCGAGCAGTCTCAGCCCGACCGCAGCAAGAAGCCCTTCCACCCTGTCAGGTAGATAAAGGACGCAGCAGCCCAACAGGCTACATGACCAGTTTTTTTTCAGTTTCCGATACATAAGACACAAAAGTTGTAAAAGCACAAACATGCAATCAATGAACGCTGTTCCTCCAGGGTCAGTCTGCCCAGCGGCAAAATCACCAAGGTAACGCTCTGCCGACTGCACTTCGGCGAGACGACGGCCAACAACATGAGGAAAAAAGGCAAACCCAACCCCGACCAGAGGTGAGTGAGTGACTATGTGAATGAATGAACGACAGTCCGAGCTACGTGCTAACTGTGTGTGTGTTCGTAGATACTTCCAGATGGTGGTGGGTCTGTACGCTGCCACGGCAGGAGGGGAAACTTTCCTCCTCACAGCTCTGGTGTCGGAGAGGCTCATCGTCAGGGTAACAACGATTAAAACACACAAATATTATGTTTTATTTATGAAAGTGTCTCAGCAGCGTATCCTCCCTGCAGGCGTCTAACCCCGGTCAGTTTGAGATGGATGGGGACACCATGTGGCAGCGAGGGGCGGTGCAGGACGCCGTCGTCTGTCAAGGCCGAGTGGGCATCAACACCGACTCTCCTGATGAGGCGTTGGTCGTCTGTGGAAACGCCAAGGTGATGGGCGCCGTCATGCAGCCGTCGGACTGCCGCGCAAAGGAAAACATACAGGAGGTGAGACGATGACGCGTCACTCAAACACCACGGAAACATCTCAGATATCAGTTCGAGTTAAAGCGCTCGTCTGTTTGCTCGTCAGGTCGACTCGGAGCAGCAGCTGAAGAGAATCACTCAGATGAGAATCGTTGAGTTCGATTATAAACCAGAGTTTGCTTCCAGCATGGGGATCGACCAGACACACCAGACAGGTGAGTGACCGCATCATTAACGTGTTGATGCAGTGGTGTACCTGTGGTTTATGTATTACACCAGGTGATGTGATTGATGTGATCTTCAGGTATCATAGCTCAGGAGGTGAAGGAGCTGCTGCCGTCAGCAGTGAGGGAGGTCGGAGACGTCAGCTGTTCTGACGGAGAGAAGATTAATAACTTCCTCATGGTGGACAAGGTAACCTCCTCTTCTCCTCCTCCTCCTCCTCATCTTCCTCCTCTTCTCCTTCTCCAGACTGTTTTATTGATTTATGTTGTTAAATATGACATTTAATATTTGACTTCAATAAAAAGCAGAAGTTACTTTAAGTTTATCAGATATTAAAGTAAAAAAACCAAAAAGATTTCTTAAAATACTGAAGTTACTGTAAAAGCAGGGTCAGTGTTTCCCCTCACTTTAAACAAAAACAGGTCAGAGATGACACAGCTAGCTTAGCGTTAGCCTGCAGTTAGCGTTAGCCTGCAGCATCACTTCCAGACTCTTCTCCTGTGTGATGAAGACGATCAGCTGACTGGTACCAGAGGAAACTCTGACAGCGTCAGACATGTTGTTTGTTTTTTTTCTTTTTCAGAGATCCTTTATTGATTTGTTTGTGAAGAGGGTTCACTCTGGACAGATTTGAGAAACTGAACTTTGTGACAAATTGAATTTCTGTCTTTTGTTGTTTATTTTTTTTCTGTTGACCTGTCAAATTTAGATTTTTGGTGAATGTTATTTGAACTTAAAGCCGTCAGGATAAAGTCAAGCTGTTTGTGGAAAAAATACTGCATGAAATTAAAGATCTGTTAATTTTTACAAACACAAGTTGCTCATGTTCTCATCAAACTGCTGCCCATTAATTTCCTGATATCTCCTCCTCTTCGTCCTCCAGGAGCAGATCTTCATGGAGAACGTCGGGGCCGTGCAGCAGCTGTCGAAGCTCACGGACAACCTGGAGACTCGAATTAATGAGCTGGAGGTCTGGAACCGCCGACTGGCAAAGCTAAAGAGCCTGACCGGCAGCCTGCGCTCCACCGGGTACTTTGATTCATTTATCTGATTTTATACTGTTAAATACCAACATTGATGTGTGGACAACAAGTTATCCTTGAGCTGTAGTTTGTGGTCATGTTCAGCAAATGATGGATATACAACGAGCCGGCCCTGCTGATTAAATGTCAAAGAGGTGTGTTCTGGTGCGTTGCATAACAGCAGCATCACTGTTTTATCAGTGTGTCACAGTTCAAGGACGGCCGAGTCTCTGAAGGCGACTGTGTGATTAACGAGCAGCAGCCTTAAAAAAACAGAATAAACTGCAGCTGACAGAAAACATGAAGTTGTGAAGAGTCACAAACTCTGCTGCAGTTTATCCTCCTTGTTTGTGGCTTGTTGAAAGGTATGAATCCCATGAAGCAGGTTGGAGGACAGCAGACTGCGCTCAAGGTCTCACACTGAGACTTGTGATGATTTATTATTTGTTATCTAGAAGTTAAAGACATTCACGACATTCTCAGCAACGACACCGTACTGATATCAGCATGATGTATAAAATATAATCGTGTTTCCTCCAACAGGAAGCCCAGGAAGCACAGCAGTGTGTCGACGGCGCCGAGTCCAGACGCCTGCACGAGTGTTAAAGTTCAGAAGGACGGCTGGAGTCAGAAGTACGCCCACTGTCTGCAGCACAAAGTCTTCCAGGCCAGCGTCTTCACCCTGCTGGCCACCATGGCTTTCTGGTGAGGCGTGCGGTCACTTCCTGTTTGTGCAACACATAAATATTATGTTAAGCTGAGAGACAGAAAAATATGATTTCAAAACTGTTGTGGTGTGTTCACAGCGTCATCTCTATCACCGCTCTGTACCTGTTTAACTTGAAGGAGGAGGACTACGACGCTTTTCCCGGAAACAAGTAACATCAACAATTTATATTTTTATTGTAACAGGAAACACAATTTATATCTGCTCAGTTAAAGCTGAACAATCATAGATACTGAACATCCTCGAGTCTGTCAGGTGCTGCACTTTAAAAATAATTCAGATGTGCCTTCACAAAATGTCTGATGTGGAGTCACCTGCAGAAATCTGTCCCTGACAGTCATATTTCTCATGAAGCTGCTGAAACGATGCTCACGCTCACTTTAACTCCAACATCACCTCAGTGTCCGTGTTGTTTCTGTCTCTCAGTAACGGCAGCGTGGTTCCTCTGCAGACGACAGCCTGGAGCAGCACAGGTAACCTCCAGCGTTCACCTCCGCTGTCTCATACAGACGATGTAAACAAGGGCTGTTTCATTCATAATGAAAAAAACAATGCAGTTCAAATGCAGGAGGAATTAAAACATAATAAAAACATAAATAGAGATAATAAATTCAGGACAAAACAAATAAAAGGTGAATAACATGTTCAATCAGCTCATTTTAAAGCCGTTTCTTCTCTCCTCCAGTCCCAGCGACCACTCAGCCCGGCCCGTGGCCTCCAGACGTGGACTTCTGTGACCTGCTGTACTGTGATCAGGTGTACTGCTGCACTCCACCTGCACGGGGCAGCACCGAGTCCAGCATCACCTCCGCTGGACCACCTGGAGCAGAGAAGTCCAACCTGACAGGTGACAGCAGCTCGGTCCAACACTCAGAGATATTCAGATATCAACACAAAGAAACACGTGACGCTGATCTCTGATGTGTTTTTGTTCCACAGAAATAAGAAGAGAAAAACTTTATTACAAACTGAAAAGTGCCAGAGACTGTGAGTGCACACGCACACACACACACACACACACACACACACACACACACACACACACACACACACACATACACACACACACACACATACACACACACAGTGAGCTTATTCTTCTCGTCAGTATCGAGTGTCATCACACATGACCTCTGTGTGAGAATAACATTTGACATTAAAACAAAAAATCATGGTGACCTTGAAGAGGACAGGACACAATATAATATATATTTATATAATATAATACTGACTCATCTGTATCATCATGTCTCTGTCAGGGACGAACACCACCATCCACTCTTTCATGATCAAAGAGAACCAGCAGGCCATCGACAGTAAATACTGTCTGAGGGACGAGTGTGGGTGAGTGAAGACCGACGGGAAGAAGCCGATGCTGCCTTTTATTTTGTTACGCACACACAATATCTCAAAGTGTAGCATCTCTAACTATTAAGATAATGTTTTTTAAGGACTTTCAGGACTTAACAGACTTAAAATAATAAAGTATGATCAATTAGAAATATTGAGCTAAACTACAGTCTTCACTGTGTTCCCGCTGGACTGACTGATGTCACTGTGTTTCCTTCAGACCGGGTCGGTACGTCTACAGAGTTCCCATCAGCCAGTTTGTTCCCGTCAACATGAGAATCACGCTGCTCATGAAGTGAGTTCAGACGATGAAACACACGAAGACGTGTTAATGAACATCTGAGTGGTTCTTTGCTTCTTAGCTACAAACTGTGTTGGAGACTCAGATGTTCGTTGTCTGGAGCCACTTTCTGTTTTAAATCAAGTCTCCAGCTGCTTCAGTTGTTTAGCTGAATGCTGTTTTACTGTGAAGCTCCAGAAATGTTTTTGTGAACCACGACCCGCAGAGACAATGACTGAATTCACATTTTTGGGTGAAACCTGAGACGAAACTGTAAATAAAACACGTTCTGATGGGTTTTTGTCTTCCTGTAGTTCTACAGAGCTGCTGGTGGTTCATCTGTGCAGCTTCGATGAGTCGGCAGCCTGCTCGGCTCTGCTGGACATAAACACCGTCACTGGGATCAGATACCCTTCAAACACACAGGTGATAAATATGGAGATTTCTGGACGCTCTCTTCATTTAAAAGATTACAGAGGTGTCTTGTGTCTGTGTGTATCTGTTTGTGTGTGTGTGTGTGTGTGTGTGTGTGTGTGTGCGTGTGTGTGTGTGTGTGTGTGTGTGTGTGTGTGTGTGTGTGTGCGTTGGCTCGAGGGTCACTGAGGATCCAGTCCACTGACTCAGTTACCATTACAGTGAATAATGCAGGCAGTGTGAGGAAACGCTGATCAATAATGGATGTCTGCCAGGGTTTTCCTCACATCAGGACGACAGCACGCTAATCACAGCCGCGCTCACACTAATCCAGGACACGGACACCAATCACACACACCGACACACACCTGACTGCACCACACAGGACACGTTAGAGACAGTGTGATGGACACAAACGTAACAGGCAGTTTTAGGCCCATTTGAATGTTTATTTCATTAAACTTCCTGCTGAATGTGTCTGTCCCACCTCTAGCTGACTGTCTGGACTGTAGTTTGGTTTCACAAACATGTTTCAGCTGTTGCTTCTGTGTTTTAAACCTCGACCTGACTGTTGTGTTGTGGTCTGTTGTCTCTGCAGGGAGAACATGAGTGGCCTCTTCACGTGTCTCGTCTTTATCACAGCTCGTATCACTTTCGCTCCGCAGTCGCTGTAAGAAAACTGAATTTTCTCTCTCATGTCTTTTTATTTATAAGTGAGGATTTCTGCTATTATTATTATTTTCTAATTATTAACACATCTCACGTGCAGACTCAAACCAACAGTGAATGAATCTACAATGAAATGAATATTTTTGTGAGGTGTTTTTAAAGATTTACGTCTTCAGACATATCGAGAGACAGATGGACATTTTGTTGGTTTGGGTCTGAACGTTTGTCCACAATGAAAACAATATAAAGAATAACATCAACTTCATACTTTAATCTTTAACCGGCCACTCACTTCTTTACTTACTGTCATATCATAAACTATAAGTATGAGAGAAGCTTTTAACTGTAAACATTAGTAAACATTATTATTCTATTATTTTTATAACTGCCTGATTTTGTCGTATTTATGATACTAAATAATTATAAAAAATTGAAGTGTGTGTTCATGTGTCTCTTCTTCAGGGTCTAGCAGACTGCAGTACTGACCATCACTTCGCGGGGGCGCTCTTCACCGACTACCACTTTCACTTCTACAGACGCTGCTGAGACTCGTAGACTCACATTTATTATTATTATTAAATATTTTCCGTCCCCCACATGAAGGTGACCATCAGAGAAACATGCCGGCTGTCATCACTTCTGCTTTTATGTTTTTTAAAGCCTCAAAAATGTGTTTTTATTGTGATAAACTGTTCGTCACTTTTGTTGATAGATTGCACTGCGTGATTTATAAAACAGGTCTGCAAGTGAAAGTTCAGATCAGATGCACAAAATCTCCTTTTAATGTTTTCTTATTTACCGTCTTTTATTCTGTGAGGACGAAGAGTTCAGCTTGTAGAGACGAAAAACAGGTTTTAAAATGTCCACAATTCACTTAATCGACATCCAGCAGGAAAATAATTAACTTCAAAGCAAATGTTTAAATTTATCTGAAGACTGGGGGAAGCATTTCGTTTTCAAGATGAGAAAAATAAGTAAAAAAAATATATATTATGTTATAGTTTTGTCTTGTGAAAAGTTTTAACTGTTCATTCTTGTACAAAATACAAATCAGGGTTTGTCTGAACGTGTGATAGACGTATGTGACCTTTGGGGAGGATATAAAAGGTTTAATGATAAAAATGTTTTGGACCTTTAGATTAATAATAAGATCAATAAAAAAGTGGCTAAAATTTAAGTAGTTTGCTGTTTTAGATTTTAAGATAGTTTATTTGAAGCACTGATCTCATTCTGAAGGAACAGGATTACACCTGTGAGAAGAAATTACAGTTTACAGTAATTCTGAGAATAATCCTTTTCTGTACATATATATTAATTTAAAAAGCTCTGAGACGGAGGTGTGCGTCTGACTGAGGCGAAAATAAAGTTACTTCTTTGAAAAAGTCATTTCTGAGTGTGAAACTGTTAAAATGAATCTTTTCTATGAGCTGAACTGAACGTGACTGAATCCTGACTTCTCTGCTTTGTATGAAATGAAAACAAGTTAAATAAAATGTTTAAAAATGTCATTAAAGCTGCCTCGAGTTATTTATAGTGTGACGGGTCCCCTGACCTTCATGAAAACCCAATGCCAACCTTCAACTCTAAACCCAAAGGTAAATACTTAAAACTTGTGATTTTGGTCCCCACAGTGCAGGTCGGTCCCCACGGTGCTGGTCGGTCCCCACGGTGCAGGTCGGTCCCCAAAGTGTAGGTCAGTCCCCACGGTGCTGGTCGGTCCCCACAGTGCTGTGGCATGTGAGGTCGGGGTAACGATGCATTCGGGTGCTCCTCGGATGGTCCTATTTCCTGAGTTGGGAAGTCGTTCTTCGGACTTTGGTGTGTTCGTTCACGTCTGTGGGAGCAACATGTGTTTTTCTGATTATTTTGACGGCACATGAACAAACAGTCACACACAGTTAGCATGGTAGCGTCACGGTGTGAAGTCACCTCACAGACCTCCATTTTGTTTTCTAAACGCAGCTGAACACAGAACAGAAGTAAAATGATGATAATCAATACATTTTGAATGATAATGAAAGGTTTTATAGTCAGCAGAGACCAGGTTGATCCGAGGCTGCAGTAGAGAAACGACATCAGCCTTTTCCATTTTATAATAGTCGTATGTCTGTGGTAATATTTGTGAAAATATCAGTAATGACAGTAATATTTACCTTTAAATGATAGTAACCAGTATAAAACAATACATTTTGGAAGTAATGTGCCCAACACACAAACTTAGTGATGGACTTATTGTATTGTTCAGGAGACAAGGTTGGTTTTCTTAATGTGAACTCCTTCAGCTGTAAACACACACACACAGACACACACAAACACACACTGATGACTAATTCAGGTGGAGGAGGTGCAGCAGAAACACCAAACTAATTAGGTGTCTGAGACAAACGTCTCGGCTGCAGAGAGGAAGGTAAAGTTGCAGGACTGGAAACAGAGATGGACGCCGAGCACACTGTGAGTCCGACTGCTCTCTATGGTCTCTGCTGTTTGGTGCATTGAGCTGATAATCAATTAACTGTATGTGTGATTCAGTTATGATAGTGATGTTATTTGCTAAATATAGAAGTGGCTGCTAAAATCAGAGGAAAACATCCTGACCAAGAAGATAAAAAGGTTTTCTCTGTTTTCTAATTTCATAACGCAAAACATAGATTCTCTCAGAAAACTTAAGAGGCAGCAACAGAAATGAAGAATATCAGTAATATTAGATATAAACTGCAGATTTAACTTCATTAGTCTGATAAAATACAACAAAAACTGCATTTCTCTGCCCAGAATTGATCCAAAAATGATTTTAAGTAACAATCTTTAATAAAATGTTTAAGAGCTGAATCATCTGTTATCAAGGATTATTTGATGTAAAAATATTCAGCACAAATGTCTGTTTTTTTCATTATTCAAGGAGTTATATTTAAGCCGACGGGATGGCTGTTCAGATTATTAAAGACGTTTGTATTTGTTCCAGTTCAGCAGCTGTGAAGTTTAAAACTAGGAGCAGATGTTAAGTCCTCGTCCAACATTATCTCAGATCTGGATGTTTCTTTGTTAAAACACCAAAACAAAGACGAGAACATTTTCAACAAGTCTGTTGAAAAGCAACGAATGCTGTTACGGCAAAAAAGACAATATTATTATCTACAGAAGGTCGGCCCGGCTTAAAAATTTGTGAACGACTGTATTCGGCCCAAAAACAAACTTACAGACATGTTTTTTAAATTTGATTGGACCTTTTTCAGAACTCTGAGCTAAATTTTTAATCCAAACTAAACAAAAAACAGGTGTAACGTTCCAAAGCCGATACAGGTAGCTAATCCTTACTCAGCTGTGTGTGTGTGTGTGTGTGTGTGTGTGTGTGTGGTGTCATCTGTCAGCCTGGAGACTGACGGACAGATGTCTGCTGTCACCACGGAAACTATCGCCGGGGGAAACTGTCTCTCTCCTCCTTCTCTTCCACAGTCAATCCTCTGACAAGATGTAATTAACTGATACTCTATCCTGTGTGTGTGTGTGTGTGTGTGTGTGTGTGTGTGTGTGTGTGTGTGCGTGTGTGTGTGTGTGTTGCAGGGCAGGTTGGGAGGTCGTCACCTCTCTCGGATTCGGGAGGAGTCGGACAGCAGGGAGCACAGGTAAAAGTTAAACTAACTTCCGGCTAACCACAGGTGGAAAGAGTCCACACGTTGTTTCCTCCAGGAGAAGTTCAGATATATGTGTAAAAACAGACTCTGGTAAAAGTAGAAGTACTGATTCAACTTCTTTACTCCAGTAAAAGTAATAGAGTACAGGCTCTGACATGTACTCAGAGTATCAGAGTAAAAAGTCTCCCTCTGAAGGACATCTGTGGTCAAAGCTAACTGAAGCTCACGTCATATTAATATAATTCAAAGACTATTAAAGTTAAAGGTAGAGTCAGCAGGATTTGTCCCAGCTGTTCCTGAACGCACCACAAAGATAGTTGATTGTTGAGTCTCATTCCCAGGACGTCAAACAGCCACATGTTGGGTTGGTAAAGCGTCCCGAGCAGCAACAAAGAGAGAAAATAAGAAACTCTCTGCAGATACGAGACACTAACACGCCTTTTCTCCCCGTTCCAGCCTCCCTCTCTGTCTGTTCACGTCTTTGTTTCGCATCGTAACCTGAGTAAACTGGGTTGAACGTTGTTGTAAACACGCTGATGTACGAACACAACTCAACAACATACAAAACAAAGGTCGAGTTGTTTTTAGACATTTTGATGCAGAACTCCTTCACATCTTATCTTTAAGTTAAATGGCAAAAATACCAAATACAAGCTGGGATGGAAACATGGCTGCTGCCTTCAGAGGAGCTGGAAACTCTGTCCGGCCAATCTGATAACAGTGTGTGTGTGTGTGTGTGTGTGTGTGTGTGTGTGTGTGTGTGTGTGTGTGATACTCTCTGTCGACCTTGGCAGAGGGATTCGTTACTGTGATCAGACCCGACTATAAACAAATCTGAATGGAAACTGGTTTACATGGATCTGTGTGTGTGTGTGTGTGTGTGTGTGTGTGTGTGTGTGTGTGTGTTCATTAGCTCTGCCACTCAGCACTGAGTCGCTGCTTGACAAGATGGGAACATGATGAGGTGAAACATGACCTCTTCACTCTCTCTCTCTCTGTCAGCACCTGTTTCCTGCCGCCGATCGTCCAGCGGCAGCAGACAGGTGGAGCAGGTAAACCAGGTGTGGACGAGGCCCAGAGACAGGAAGTGATGCGTCCGTCTCATCCGGCGTCTCTGGCTCTGTACGAGCAGCAGAGGAAGGTGGAGGACAACAGGAGTCTGCTGGAGGAGGTGACCGTTAAAATAATATGATCGACCCACTTTCGGCAGGTTTATGTGAGGTGTGAGGTGAAGAAATATTTTGCGCCCCCTGGTGGAAACTCTTTGAACTGCATGTGCAGCCATTTTAACAGGATAATTCAACCATTATTCTATATTTGTCCACAAATCTCATGAAAAGACTCAAAACAGTGTGTGTGTGTGTGTGTGTGTGTGTGTGTGTGTGTGTGTGTGTGTGTGTTCAGTTGGGTCGTATCGAGGCGGAGCTCCGACAGTCGGTGCGTCTGGACGTTGAGCGGCAGCAGGAAGCTGAGTTCCTCCGTCAGCAGGAGAACAAACTGCTGAGGACGCACCTGTGTTACCTGAGCCTGAGCCAGAGAGTCGCCAAGTAAAACTTCAGCTACTCTTCAGATTCACGTCAATAACACAAAAACAAACGTTTTACCAGCTGAGACATCGTTCTGGGGTGAACTGTTCCTTTAACATCGTCAGTCAGACACTTTTCCTCTCCTTTCAGATGTTGTCTGTTGTTGTCTGTTGTTTCTACAGACCCTGGGTCAGCAGCTACTTCAGGAAGTTCCCCATGCACATCTACTGTCTTCCTGTGCAGGCGGCCAATCACAGAGCCAGGAGGCGGGGCTTGATGAAGAGGAAATGAGGGGGCGGGGCTGAAATACGCTGGAAATATTTTTGATGTTTGTTTTGTTACCTGAAAAATAAATGTTATTGCTCCCTGACTATTATTTTGTCCTGTGTTTTCCTTAAAGTACACAAAGATATAGAGTTCATTGAACTGGTGCCTCTAACAGAACAACTGGGTCCAGTCCGGACTCAGGCTACTTTCCAAAAAACATCTCATGGCTAAAATTAAGGTTAAAATCTATTTAATGCAGAAGACTCTGTGAACTACATGGTTCATTTGAGGTCTTCTCTTCAATGTGGACCTCTGACACCACCTGGTGTTAAATACAACATGAGACGAGCAATAAACAAATAAATAACAGACAGAGAGGAGGGAAACCAATTAATTTCTAAGGACACATTTCTAAATAACGTTACAATGAATTATTTGTTTCTTGTCTGATTTCTGTCTCATATGTCTTTTCGTCCTCGTCCACGTTTTTTCTGTCGCTCACATGAAAATATCAATACCTTTGAAACCATTATCTGTTATTATTATTATTATTATCTGTCTTTTTTAGTGTTGTAGTGTTGCACAAGAACATTTTATGGAATGAAAGAAAAAACACGTGTTTGGTAAGAAAAGCTTTATTGCATTTTCAAAGCGCTTTGTGTTGCCTTGTGTCTGAACTGTGCTATACAAATAAACTCGCCTTGCCGTATTATTTTATTTTATATTAAGCCTTTTGCTATGGAACCGGCTGCAAATGTATACTAATTTGTATACTGCTATTATTGTTTTGCTATTGTCTTGTTGTTTAGGCTACAGAATCCACATAAGAAACAATATTTGACAGAAAACACATATTACGTTTCACACTGGCTCAAATAAAGTCTATATTTTATGTAATAAAAGCCAAAAACAAAAAATCCAGGCCTATTTTTGAACAGACAGCTGCAGCATCGTGTTCTCCCTGATCTGCCCTGAACGCAGCATCACGTTTTCACGTCGCTACGTCACTCCCCTGCCCAGCCCTTCTTCTGTGTGCGTGCACGGCTCCATCCTGAATCACAGACATCATGGTGAGTTTCTGCTTTTATTCACTCTGTAATAAACCGACGGAAACGGCCAGAACACGTCGCTTCAGCTCCTCACGGAGCCGAGCTCACACAGACTCTGCTAAACACTTTAAAGACTGTCTGTGTTGTTCGTAAAGTCCGGTTAGCCTTCTGTTAGCCGGCGGTGCTAGCCGGCGAGCAAGCACATGGGCTTTATGAAAGGCTAACGGCTAAGCTAGCCGCTTTAAAGTGCGCATTGAACTGTTAGCACGGTCTGATGAAACTGACGGGTTTCCTACAGCTAATGTGATCTTACCTGCCGTGTTTAGTGGGTCTATGTGTGCGCGCCTGCCCGTTATTGTTCTCCTCAGATAGCCTGCTAGCATGCTAGGTTAGCTTGTCATCTTGGCTTTGTGGCTGTCAAGACACAGAGGAACAAATCAGCGATTATGGCCACTCGTGAATAAAATGGCAAAAAAAACCAGTAAATATAAATATGTGAGTGCATCGACGTGTAACATCTGCTGTCATCTAACTTCAGCTGTGATCACAGTCGTCGGTAGTTTTTGTGTTTTTTGGTTTTGACTGTTAATAAAGTGTCTGAAGCTTCTAGCGGTTTCTACGAGGAAGGGGCAGGGGTCCGCTTATGATGCGTTCACTGGGGCTCGGAACAAAAACCTCCGTCCACGCCTAAATTATGGCGTACAAGGACCCCAAAATAATGTCTAACTGTTGATGAAGATGTAATTTTTCTAAGTTAACACATGTTATTTAAACTAGTGTGAAATGCTGAACATCCAGTCCAGTAAAACTTAAGAGATGTTGATTCAACATTTTGGTAATTTTGGAGACGGTAGTTTGATTCTGTTGAATTGATTTGTGTTGCCTCGATCATTAGTCAGTTAGTGGGACACAGAAGATTGAAGAGCCGTCAGTAATTTAATTATTGTTTAATTTCAGGCATAAAAAAGGCTGTTTTGCACTTGCAACCTGAATATTTGTTTTTTTTGGATGTAGGTCAGATTAAATGAGACTTAATCTTTGACGTTGTGAAACCAGATTAACATTTCTCACTATTTTCTGACATTTCAAAGACAATCGACCGCCTCTGTCTGTGGCAGCTGGACTTCAGTTACCCAGTAGACGTGTATCACACTGCACTTGTATTACAGTTTATGATAACTTTGATGAAAGATTAATTTTTAAAGTTTTTCTATTAGACGTCGTTATCGTGTGTTTCCTGATCCAGAGTTTTTTCTTTTTATTTCAAAAGAACAAAGTTATCAAAAACTGAGATAGTAAATTTTGAGGCCACTCGTGTTGTTTGTATAATTTTGCTGTTTATGAATCAAAGTAGTCGTCAGCTGATCAGTAGCGATCAATACACTGATGGTATTAATAACCATGAGGGACGGAGCTGCTTAGGAAATAAAACTTGTAATAGAAACATGCTGGACCCAAAAACTTAAACATGTCACAGAACTATTGTTTGTTTGTGTTGCTGTCAGTTTGTCCCTTAAGATTGATTGATTGATTGATTGATTGATTGATTGATTGGTCTCTCTGCAGGCGTCCTTATCGATGGCCCCGGTCAACATCTTCAGACATGGAGCTGATGAAGAGAAAGCTGAAACTGCACGACTGGTGAGTTTATTTAAGTTTTCATGTTGTCTGAACTGTGGAAACTTTATCGTTTTATTATTTAATGTGTTTTTCTTCTATTTGTGTGTTTTTCTCTGCAGTCGTCTTTCATCGGCGCCATCGCTATCGGAGACCTGGTGAAAAGCACTCTGGGACCCAAGGGGATGGTAGGTCACGTTGATCATCATTAAAGACCTTTTCACTGGGATATTTCGATGTTTCTCTGCTCAGAAACAGTTCAGCCAACAGGAAGTAGAGATGTTGTGTTGTCCTCCAGAAGCTCTCAGCCCCCTGGTGATCTTCTCCCTCCAGCCGGCTGCCACCGTCTTTATGTTTATGCAGTAAAAGGAGACAGTAGTTTATAGATGACTCCTCATTTCAGCTTCATCAATCAGCTGTTCCTCGTCGATGTGAGGAGACGGGAATGAAAATAGAAACAGGCGTCGAGCTCAGAACACTTAAATGAAATCGAGCTGATTTTGTTGCTGACGCTCCCTCGTTGAACAATCTTTCTCGTCTGTCTCTTCAGGACAAGATCTTGCTCGGCGGAGGGAAAGGCGGCACGGTGACGGTGACCAACGATGGAGCGACCATCCTGAAAGCCATCGGAGTCGACAACCCTGCTGCCAAAGTCCTGGTTGGTGAGTGAAGCTGCTGAACAAACTGGACGTAAAGTTTGGAAATGATTTTGGTTTTGTGTCGCAGCTGGAAGAGAAACTGTTCTGTTAAAGATGTAGTGAAGATTATCTGATCCGCCTGGTTAAAGTAAAGTTCATGTGTCGTGTTGCAGACATGTCGAAGGTTCAGGACGATGAAGTCGGCGATGGCACCACCTCCGTCACCGTCCTCGCTGCAGAGCTGCTGCGGGTAAAATACTGTTTGTCTTTTTATTAAATTGAGCCGTGAGGGTTAAAACGTCTCACTGCTGCTTGTTAACATCACTGTCGCCTTCGCAGGAGGCCGAGCTGCTGATCGCCAAGAAGATTCACCCACAGACCATCATCTCCGGCTGGAGGAAGGCGACGCAGGCGGCCAGAGACGCTCTGAGGGAGGCGGCTGTGGACCACAGGTGAGTCTGATGTGAAGCTGCTGAGGCTGGAATCAGTTTGTTTCTGAGTTTGATTCAGTTATTAAGTCTTCTTCTCTTCTTCTCCTTCTGCCTCCGCATCCTTCCCGTCTCCATAGCAACGACGCGGCCCGTTTCCAGGAGGACCTGCTGAACATCGCCCGGACGACGCTCTCCTCCAAACTGCTGACTCACCACAAAGATCACTTCTCCAATCTGGCCGTCAACGCCATCATGAGGCTGAAGGGCTCCGGGAACCTGGAGGCCATCCACATCATCAAGAAGCTCGGAGGCAGCCTCACCGACTCCTACCTGGACGAAGGTGAGCGAGGACCTGTGATGTCATCGCCGGCCAGGCTGATGTGTTGTTTTTATCTGATTGGCTCCTGTAACGTCTCCGCTGCTCCGCCCAGGTTTCCTGTTGGACAAGAAGATCGGAGTGAACCAACCCAAGAGGATGGAGAACGTCAACATCCTGATCGCCAACACCGGCATGGACACCGACAAGATCAAGGTACACACACACACACACACACAAACACACACACACACACACACACAGCTTCTGTTTTCACATTTGTGTTGTATGACTGTATATTTACTGTGTGTGTGTGTGTGTGTGTGTGTGTCAGATCTTTGGCTCCAGGGTTCGCGTCGACTCGACGGCGAAGGTCGCAGAGATTGAACTCGCAGAGAAAGAGAAGATGAAGGAGAAGGTCGAGCGAATCCTGAAACACGGAATCAACTGCTTCATCAACAGGTACACACACACACACACACACACACACACACACACAGCAAACAGCAGTGGGATAAGTGAATAGTCGTCCACTGGAGGGCGCTGTTGCTCTGTGATCCTCCTGGCAGCTGCTCACACGTTCATGACGTTTTAATTCTTCTGTAAAACGACTAAACGTCTGTTTGTTTGTTTGTTTGTTTGTTTACAGACAGCTGATCTATAACTATCCAGAGCAGCTGTTTGCTCAGGCGGGTGTCATGGCCATCGAGCACGCCGACTTCGCCGGCGTCGAGCGCCTCGCTCTGGTCACTGGTACGTACAAACGTGCACACACACGTTCTGCAGGATCTGCTTTATTCAGTGTTGCAGTTGTTTGTGCTCGTGTCTCGTTCTGTCCACAACACGTTCAGTTTACTGTCACAGAGGAAAGAAAACAGGATATTCACATTTAACAAGCTGCAATCAGAGAAATTTAACCTTTTATTCTTCAGAAATGTAGTTTAATCGTTGAAGCTCCAGTTTTGAACTGTGGAATTTTTTGCCGAGTCATTTTCTGACTCGACTCTGGTCACTTCAGATGAATCCACAGCTTCATGTGTCACATCAGTGGATCAATATGCTGACGAACTCTTCTTGTGTGCGATCAGGAGGAGAGATCGCCTCCACCTTCGACCACCCCGAGCTGGTGAAGCTGGGTCACTGCAAACTGATCGAGGAGGTGATGATCGGAGAGGACCTGCTCATCCACTTCTCTGGAGTCGCCATGGGTACGTCCCGAACATCTGAACGAGGCCACGCTTTGTTTTTTCAGCTTGTTGTTGTTAATTTTCTGTTCCATATTTCTGCTCCTTGATCGCAGTTCTGGTTTTTCTGAACGGCTGCTTATAGTAGCTAGCTTAGCATTGAGGTAGCTGCCGTCTCACTGTTTGACTTGTGGATTTCATGTGAGCTTTAAATCGTCTTCAGTCTGTTAAGTTGTAAATTAACGTATATCACCTGTCCCTCCTCCCCTCAGGTGAGGCGTGCACGGTCGTCCTGCGAGGAGCGACTCAGCAGATTCTGGACGAGGCCGAGCGCTCGCTGCACGACGCTCTGTGTGTGTTGTCTCAGACTGTGAAGGAGCCACGCACCGTCTACGGAGGAGGTACACACGCACATACACACTCACACACACACTGTCTCTCACAGACACACACACACACACTCTGACTCTGACTCCGCCCCTCTCTCCTTCAGGCTGCTCTGAGATGCTGATGGCCAGGGTGGTGTCTGATCTGGCCAGTAGGACGCCAGGAAAGGAGGCAGTCGCCATGGAGTCGTTCGCCAAGGCTCTGAGGATGGTACGGGCTCGTCTTTAAAGGATCACACCGTCTTTTCTAAGAGATTGTTTGTAGAAACAGATTTTCTCTCAAATCTCAAGTTTTGATTCTTGTCCGGCTAACTTTTCTCGCCATTTTCTCCTCCAGCTGCCGACCATCATCGCCGACAATGCCGGCTACGACAGCGCCGACCTGGTGGCTCAACTGAGAGCTGCACACCAGGACAACAAGACCAACTTCGGACTGAGTGAGTGAACACAGACAAACGTTCACACCACACTGGATTTGATTGATTGTTTGTGCTCTTCTGTGGCTAAATCTGTTGAAGTTAGCATGCTGACCAGCTAGCCCCGTGGGCAAACATTAATGATTGTGTGTGTTTTCCCCCTGCAGACATGTCTGAAGGCACAGTGGGCAGCATGGCGGAGCTGGGCATCACAGAGTCCTTCCAGGTGAAGCGTCAGGTGCTGCTGAGCGCCTCTGAAGCTGCTGAGATGATCCTGAGAGTCGACAACATCATCAAGGCTGCGCCCAGGTCAGTTCATCACACCTCACATCTGTCTGACAGAACCGGCTCTCAGGTGAAGGTGAATTTTCTGACCGTTGTCGTTTTGTTTTTGCAGGAAGAGAGTTCCCGACCATCACCCCTGCTAGAGGAAGAGGAGGATGAAGAACGGGGGGAGGGATCAGTTTGTTATTTATCACCTCTGTGTAGTTCAAAGTAAAGAAACGCTCCGCTGTCTTTTCTCTGTCAAACTCTCACTGTGGAAGCACTGCACAGGCTAGCTGGCTAACGCTAGCTAACCATCACACACGGCTAACTTCTGCTAATGCTAGCAAGACAGAAGCTAAATCATTTATAGCTTCACATAGCGGTGTGAATGTAAAGTTTGCGATGCTAACATTAGCCGAGGTCACAGCTGGAAGCTTGTTACGCTAACGTTAGCCGACGTCGCCTTGAACGAAAGTTTGGACGTTTTGTTTTGTTTACTGAAATAAAAGAACCAATCCTCATCTGAAGGTCTGTTTGTTGTCTTTGTCTCTTCTGACTGATCGTCGAGGAACTTCTCCATCAAGTATTCATGTTTTTCTGTCCACCCTGTGTTTGTGTTGTCACCGTCTGCTTCATCAGGTCAGAGTGACCGAGACCTCAGAGTCAACAGACTGAAGTTACCCAACAAAGACCGAACCGTCCACACTGAAACTACAGACTCAGCTTTGTGATGTTTGAGGTGTAAATTAAATGTGTAGCAGTAAAAAGCTAATGCTAGGCTACAAACAGACGACATCACGGTCACATGACTTAAACGTCTCCACCACTGAGCATCTTACTGCACAATTACTATCCAGGTTTTCTATAAACTGATCAATGCACAAGTTGAAAAGTCAGAGTGAGAACAGTGAGACTACAACCTCTGTAGTCTCATTTAGACACTTGTTAGCAACCGCTAACTGTTTTTAACACATGAAGAGCTTTATAATTAAACTGCGGACATTTAATGATGGATTTTATAAAATAATAAATTAAAATCTATGTGTGATTTATTTCACGGCCTTCAGAGACTTTAAAGACATTTTAAAAATCTGCTTCTTCAGCTCTTATGCAACACACAAGCTGCAAAGTGTCTGAAATAAATGTAGTGGAGCACAAAGTAGAGTAAATCTACAGCAGTGGGTCGTCAGTTACACCCAGCAGGAGTTTGAGACACCACGAGTCAGCAGTGAGATCTGAGGTCCAATCAGAGCAGCAGAGGATCCTGATAAACTCTTCATGGTCTGACAAACACCAGACAGACGGACGGACGGACATGTTGAGGCAGGTGTTGGTGCTGCTGCTGGTTTGGACATGGACGAGCTCGGCGCTGGTCAGGTAAGAATCAGAACCATCATTAACATCATATATACAGCAGCTCTCTTTACATCCAGGCAGCTCGTGTTTCAAATTAAACTTTTTATTCCCACAAGACGACTCATGACTGACTTTTATTGTCAGTTTTCAGTTTAAAAGTTTGAGTCCGGTTTATTTTATACCAGAAATCATTTTGGACCTTTTCTTGTTTAAAGTCAGTTTATAGTTTGTTTGGATGGAAACATTGAAACACTCTCTGTGTCTATACAGTAAATATGAAGCTACAGCTGGCAGACAGTAAAATGAGCTTAGCCACACATCAATTTTAAAGTTGAAAACTAAATTACATTTTAATTAACGGGCTTTAGAAATGCTGGTATTTGGATTTTGTTGCGTTTAGCCGCTTGTTAGCAGCCTCCTTTTTTAAGACACGTAAACTTTTTTTTATTCAAACTTACTGTCATATTTAATGTCGTAGAACAAAATCTGAAATATCTTAAACGTGACCACAGACCTTTAATCAGACATTTAACCAAACACCCATTTAAAATACACATCGACTGTGAGACGAGGGAGCAGGAGCTGATTTACAGGTTTTAGGACTTCGTTCCTGCGACACGTTACAAACATGGTACGATTATTTTGGCCATGTCCCCTTTTCAAGTCTTCATGCTAAGCTAAGCTAACTGGCTGAATGTTGAACTATTCCTTTAAGAAATGTAACAAAAAATAAAAATGAGTGGACACCGACTGGTTTCCTCTGCAGGGTTCCTCTGAGGCGGAAGCCTTCGATCCGGACCCAGCTGCGGGCTGACGGCCTGCTGCAGGACTTCCTGAGGGATCACCGCCCCGACATGTTCAACCGGCGCTACGCTCAGTGCTTCCCGCCCGGCACGCCGTCGCTGCGGCTCGGACGCTCCAGCGAGAAAATCTACAACTTCATGGACGTGAGAACGACACAGATCCACGTTTATTAAAAATGTGCACAGATGAAAGTTTTGCAGAGTTTTTTAAATTTCCTCTTCCTTTAATTTATGAATGTTTTCAATGAAAAATCTGGTTTTTTGTTGTCAAGAGTTTCCAGATCATCCGACCCAGTGACTCATTATCAATACCAACACGTGTTATTTTAACCAAGTTCTGGTGAAGTTCTGTCTTTAGTCTCTGTTGGTATCAGTTGAGTTTGAGTTGATGAGTCTCAGACGCTTTACACTTTATAATTCACTTGTTTTGTTTATTTATTTATTTATTTGTTTATGTTTATCACAGTCATAGTGTCACAGACTGACACGATGTCTCTGGTTGTTCAGGCTCAGTACTTTGGTGAAATCACTTTGGGTTCTCCGGAGCAGAACTTCTCTGTGATTTTTGACACCGGCTCAGCTGATCTCTGGGTGCCGTCGTCCTACTGCGTCAGCGAAGCCTGTGGTACTACACACACACACACACACACACACACACACACACACACACTGCACAGTTCATCCAAGTGTTTGACTTTGTGTTGGTTCTTTATAAGAGTTTGTGGGTCAGGATGACACGACAGGTTGGTTCAGTGTGTTCCTGACTGATAAGAAGTTCAAGGTCTGTGTGTTTGTGTGTGTGTGTGTGTGTGTGTATGTGTGTGTGTGTGTGTGTGTGTGTGTGTGTGTGTGTGTGTGTGTGTGTGTGTGTGTGTGTGTGTGTGTGTGTGTTGGCAGCGTTGCACAGGCGTTTCCGGGCGTTTGAGTCGTCGTCGTTCCGTCACGACGGTCGGATGTTTGGGATCCACTACGGATCAGGACACCTGCTGGGCGTCATGGCCAGAGACACGCTGAAGGTTCACGTCGATGTTTTAATGTTACGACTGTGTTTATAGAGAAAGCGACAGAACGCTGGGCGGTTCTGATCAATCAACATTAAACATCACAAACATGGAGCGAACTAAGGAAGACGGTTCTGACCCGTGTTGTTGGAGAAGCTGAAGATGGACTCATGTCTTTGGTTCCAGGTCGGGGGTCTGACCGCCCTGAACCAGGAGTTTGGGGAGTCAGTCTACGAGCCCGGTGCCACATTTGTGATGGCGAGGTTTGACGGCGTTCTGGGGATGGGTTACCCGAACCTGGCGGAGATCCTTGGAAACCCTGTTTTTGACAACATGATGGCGCAGAAGACCGTGGACGAGCCGGTCTTCTCCTTCTACCTCAGCAGGTGCGAGTGCCGGTGCAGCCAGATGACCAGGGCGTGGTACCGGGAGGGTCCAGAGGGATTCAAACAGGTGTGATGAGAAAGTTTGTTCTTTTTTTTCTGTTTCTGTGCAGGAGGACAAGTAACAGCTACCCAGAAGGTGAACTGTTGCTCGGGGGAGCAGACGAGGCGCTGTACACCGGACCAATCAGCTGGCTCCCTGTGACCTCTAAGGGCTACTGGCAGATAAAGATGGACAGGTGACAGATTGAGTCTGTTTAATATTAAAACAAGAGAAAACAAGAAACATGCACCATGATAATCTTTGTGCGTGCTTCAGCGTGGCGGTGCAGGGCGTCAGTTCGTTCTGTCCTCGCGGTTGCCAGGCGATTGTTGATACCGGGACCTCCCTCATCGCCGGACCGACCGCTGACATCCTCAACCTCCAGCAGCTGATCGGCGCCACACCGTCAAACATAGGCGAGGTGAGAGAAATCCATCTTCATGTGAAACGTGTCGGCGTGTAATCCGATCTGACGTTTACCTTCGTGTTTCAGTTCCTCATCGACTGCGTCCGGTTGTCCAGTTTGCCTCATGTGACGTTCGTCCTGGGAGGGAAAGAGTACACGCTGACCGCTGAGCAGTACGTGAGGAAGGTGGGAGCGTCGGCCATTTTGTTTCTCTTTAGCTTAACTAACTCTCAGGACATGTTTTGTCATTAGTGTGATACTGATCGTCTCTCTCCGTCTCCAGGAGATGCTCGGCGACAAGGAGTTGTGTTTCAGTGGTTTCCAGGCCGTGGACATTGTTTCTCCTGAAGGGCCCCTGTGGATTCTGGGAGATGTATTTCTGACAGAGTTCTACAGCGTCTTCGACAGAGGACAGGACCGGGTCGGCTTTGCCGCTGCTAAGCACCCAGCTGAAGGCTAAATCAGTTATCAGCAGCTATAAAACTGTATGATCAATAAATACTATATGACCAAAAAGACCTCAACAGCATTTTGTGATTATTTACAAAATCACCAACATAAATTTCACTTATTAGCGATTAGCCAGCAACAGCGTCCAATCACAGACCAGCATAGTTTCTCTCGTCCTGTTTGTTTCAAACATCTGCTGAGTTTCACTGTTTCATGTGTTCACCGTCAGCTGGTTCATGTGTTCACTGTCAGCCGGTTCATGTGTTCGCCGTCAGCTGGTTCATGTGTTTACCGTCAGCTGGTTCATGTGTTCACTGTCAGCCGGTTCATGTGTTCACCAACAGCCGGTTCATGTGTTCACTGTCAGCTGGTTCATGTGTTCACCGTCAGCTGGTTCATGTGTTCACTGTCAGCCGGTTCATGTGTTCACCGTCAGCTGGTTCATGTGTTCACTGTCAGCTGGTTCATGTTTAGTTACTGCTGCTGAAAACACGTTTCCTGTGATGCTGCTTCACAATAAAAGCTTTTAAATGACTTAATAACAGGGCTTTTATTGTGAAGGAGTTACAGGAAATGAAACATGTCTGTAGCAGAATTAGCGGTGATTCTTTGATGGTTCTGCAGGATCGAGACAAGAGCGTCACTGTTTTAAGCCCAGTTGTGGTGGAAATGCAAGAACCAGCAGAACCAGGCCGGCAGGTGTAAGATGGAAAAAGGGCACTTGTTGACACCATCCTTCACATTTAGACACGTCAGTCACAACATTTTATTTTAAAAAGTACAGTTTTTGGCGATTCAGCAGCAGCAACCAGTCGTAGATTCATGACTTCAGTTACATTTACAAAAACAGAGAAGTTCAGTGATCCTGAGTGTTTCACCAGCGAGTCGCCGCAGTCCAGGTTTGTTCAGCTGCAGGTCCTCTGATGGCCACTAGATGACGTCAGTGTCAAAACATCTTTACAGAGAGGAAGTGCTGATCAGTCGTGCTGATCAGTCGTGGTGGTCGGTGCTCGTTCTTGTTCGCTTAAAAGTTGAATTATTTTGTGTCTTTCTGAATCTCAGTGACAAAACTGGCAACAAGCCGGAGCTCCAGGTTTAGAAGTATCGAGCTTTCCAAGCATTCGTTGGTTCGAATCAACTTTCCTCTGACTTGTTGGGTCACCAGCTCGTAGACTGGTTCTGTTGGGCTGTAGTATGTTGCTCTGAGTGGCTCTCAGAGCTTTTCTAAGCTCTCTGATTGGGAGTTCGGGTCTTTGGTCTCGTCGCTGTTGTTGGTTCCTTCATCGTCGTCGTCCTCCGTCGCTGCTATTCCCTGGAAGTCGTGGTTGTACTCAGGGTCAGGGAGCTGCAGAGTGTCCGTAGGTGGACCAGGTGATCGTCGGGACTGAAACCGGGCCAGGCCTCGTCTCCGCTTTCCAAGAGCCTTGGGACTCGGCAGGCTGCGCACCGACCCCTTGGACGACTGCCTGGAGAACTGGAGGGAGAACTGACGCCCCCGTGGCCGGGTTGGTGGCCGGTGCTGGATGCTTGACGTCCAGCGAAATGCCTTGGGTCCCAGCTGGGTGGGGGAACAACAGACTGAGGAGCCGGTCCTGGAAATAAAAAGAGCAGAGTCAGACAGCAAGGGGAAGGTAAAAGAGTGAAAGGATAGGATATTCACAAAGTATATTTACAAAGACACGACCGACCTCTGAGCCAATCATCTCAAAACTACAGCAAAGTTTCAAGCTTCAGTTTGAGAGAAAGTTGATTCTCGAGTCTCATTTCCGACTCGTCAAATTCTGATGCTTTGAGATGGCGGCCCGACCCGGCCTGCAGTCCCAAAGCGTCAGTATTTGACGGGTTGAGAGTGAGACTCAAAAATCAACTGTCTTAATTATGGACAGAGTTGGATGAACAAGCAGTTGAAAGTCAGAAGTCCAATAATAACCTCGGGGTGTCCAGGCCTTGTGTTTCCTCGGTCGGCGAGCGGTCCAGTCCATTCTGAGGTTTTGCTGCTTCACCGTTACCAGAAGCAGCCGTGTCCTGACAGACGTCACCGGACAACGGCGGGCTGATGACGAGTTGGGGAAAAACAGCAGAGGGCGAGTTTTCAGGGGACGGAGGGTTGCTGCTGACCTCCCTCAAGGTGGACAGGGTGTCCATGGCCAAGGAGGAGGGTGGACGCGTGGCCTCTGGACTTTGATGGATCCTGGATGGATTGATTGTAAAATGTACGTCAGGAAGAACAACACCAAGACTGGCTTCCTACATTAAAAGGAGCAATCCTGCACCTGAAGTCTGGGAAGAAACTTCCTGTTGCATCGCTGCTGTGTCGTTTGAAGATGGGTCGAGGAGGTCGGAGGTCAGGAGGCTCCTGAACGCTCAGCAGCCGGCGGACTCGACCAAGAACCTGCAGATGCAGAAAAATGTACTGAATGACGTGACACATCAAAAAGTATAAATCATTTAAGGTTCTTACAGATATCTTATAAACTGGTTCAAGAATAAATGAAAGCTGTAGGATTTACAAATTATAAATAAAATATTCTAATACAAAGAAATAAAATCTGATTCAGGCAATAAAACTTACTTTGTTACAAGCCAACATGTCGAGTGCTTTATAATGAATTATTATAAAGAGAGATGCCTTCCCTGGTTAATGACCTCACGTCATTTTCCATTAAATTTGTCTGTAAATTTAATATCTGTAAAGTAGTGACCTCATGTGATCAGGTCACTTCCTGCTTTCTCCACGGGGACAAAGAAGTCGCCTATACTGGTTACTGTTTAGTGTATTTGTAAAATGTGACATGTTTAGATCAATAAAATGTTTCTTCTTTCATAAATTGAGTGTAAATGGTGAAATCAGTGTAAACAGTGTGTTCAAACAGCTGCTAAATGTTGGCAGGTAAGACTTTAGCACTTTAGACACAGAAGCAGACAGGCTGGTACAGCCATGCTGCCACAAACTGACACTTTTTACAAGGAAACAAACAACTTACTGTTTTCATTTAATGCCGAATTTACAAGAAGGAGACAATGATTCAGAAGATTTGCTGTGGCCGTTTCACAAAGTTTGTTCAGTTTCTCCTCATGAAACAACTCTTAAAATCACTACATTTGTGAAGGGAGTCTGGTGATGTTGAGGTTTTGGATCAGTGTGTTCACAAACATCTGCAGGTTAACAGAGATCAGGTCTTCAGGGTGACAGAGGAAGTAAAAATCGTTGGATTACCGACTCTTGCCGCAGGGCGAAAACAGGGTCGTGTTTGAGATGACGACTGTCGCTAACATCAACTTCATCAAACTGCAGGATGTCAGAGAGTCTGGAGGAGACGATGAGACGACAACTCAACACCAACTAATCATCCAACAATACGACAATTCAACAGAGAGAGAGTAATATGTAAAGAGTGTGTGTGTGTGTGTGTGTGTGTGTGTGCACCCCATGTCGGTGGTGGAGCCGAGGAATGATGGGATGCAGTAGTCGGCAGCAGCCAGCGTGTACGGCGGCCTCGCCTCGCTGTCGTTCCAGTACATGTCTTTGGTCATGTGAGGCAGGTTCATGTGCATCTCATCGACAGCCAGCAGAGACACCTGGAGGACATGATGACATCATCAGGTACGTCTTATAACTTGGACTGATTGGAGCTGTGACGCTCTGAGTGTCTTATTTATAATAATAAGAAACTGTTCCCATGGTGATGTCCTTGTTTCTGGTTTTCAGTTTAGATGCTTCCTGTTTTATTTTGGAGAATTCATCCATGTGACTTTCTACTTCCTGTCTTTATTTATTTCCCCGCCCCTTTTTCTGTGAACACCTGTGTTTTAATTGGTTAATTAGTCCCTGTGTATTTAAGCCCTTAGTCGTTGTCAGTCCTAAATCTCCTCCGCCGTGTTTTTGCAGTTTCTTCCTGGTGTTTGTGTTTTTCTTGAGTCTTTTGGATTTTCCCCGCAGCCTGTTTTGTCAGTGTTGTTGCCTTTTTGCAAGCCAGAACAGTTTTCGGTGTTGAATAGAGTTTGACCTGAATCAAAGCGAGATCACTTTCTGTTTCACTAGACACCAAAATACACGTATTTTCTCCTGCAGGACTTCTTTCTTTCATCATAAATGGGTCTCTGTTACTGGCCTGGACGGGGAAACCTGAACATGACACCAGTCGTTCAGCCTCTGTGATTGGCTGCTGACCTGAAGGTTCCTGTCGATGATCCAGTTGGCTTCAAAGTCGTCATCGTCCTCTCCGAACGGGTTGATCAGCTGCTCCGCTACCTAAAAAACAAGGCAGTCGTACATGTAAGTCGATTAGTTTCTCAGAGGATCAAACATTTTTAATTCTTCTATCTTCAACTACAGAACAAACTTTAAATCCTTAGTCCCACAGCTTGTGAGAGCTTCCCTGCAGCTCTCAGTTATTAATAACTGTGTATGTTGTGATATTAATAAAACAGCACAAGGCTCAGAGATGAAATAAGGTCGACCACGTGTCGGTTTATGTCAACAGGAAAATAAGACGAGAATAGAAACGGTCTGAATCATCTGACGCACCTTCAGCCAGCCGGAGTAGAAGAAGAACTGCAGCAGGGTGAAGACGGGGACGTAGAGGTCCAGGTCGTGGCCGGGGTAACGCTGGGCGGGGTCGAGGAACTGACGACCAATCAGACAAGCGACAAAGAAGGTGTAGACGGCGAGAGTGACGACCTGAAGACAGACGGATCAGAGACTTCACTGTGCGTCCCTCCATCCCTCTGTGATGGAGGCTCAGAGCTCTGATTGGGTTACAGTAATGACGGACGCTGATGTGATTAGACGAGCTGCAGTTACATCCGTTTAAACATGTTATGGCGACAGATGTAAGACAGGAAGTAGAGAGACAGGCCTGTGTGTAGACCAGCGGGATGCCGACCCAGTCGTAGCCGAAGAGAGTCGCACACCAGGTCCTGAACAGGTTCATCTCCTGAGGACACACACACACATTCATCAGGGTTGCCAAGTTTGGCAGCAATTAAAAAGGAAACCCAGATTTCTGTGACAGCCCACCCTCTGCAGGAAGCTCACATTACCTACATGTCTGGTTAATGTGGTCACAGACTGACAGGTTCAGACTCTCTTCTGTTTGACTGGTTGTATCTGTGGCCTAACGGGACACTTCACTTCACTTCTGCTCTAATGTGACACCAGAGGCTCAAAGCACTTCTGCTCAGCCCAGTGACCCTTCGGTTGACCCAAATAACTGCTTTTGGATATTTGCCCTGAACGTCACTCCAGCTGGCAGCAAACGTTTATTTAACACCAGACAAACCTAGAAATTAAAATCGGTTTGACGTCAAAACACAAATTTGGCTTGACATCATCTTCCAACGTTGAATATTGGTTTCTAATATCTCGATGGTGATCCTTGGAAACTGTTTGGAGAAGGTCAGGCACTAATAATACTCGCAGGTGTTTAGACAAACCATCATATGGAGGCAGAACAACAATGTTTGGTAATTAATAGTCAATAAATGCTCTTCTGCTAAAACTGTCGTGCTGCTAATATTAGCCGCTAACTTCAAGGAACTAGTGAGACGCTCCACGATCTCTGATTGCTGTGAAACAACCGTCCATTGGAGTGAACGGAGATGATGCCACTCTGGACACCACCAGCGACCCTACTGTCCGGTTCTGATAGAACTGATGCTACAGCAGCTATGCTAACCTCTGGAGGAGCCGCCACAGGTTGATGTGATCTCGCTCCTGTCTTGTTGCCTCTCACCTGTTTGTCCGAGTATTTTCTGTTAAAGATTTCTTTCCCACCCTCTAAATTCACATTTCAACACAGAACATATAAAGCTTCGTGTGATCCCGTGCGTCACATTGAGAATGTTCTGCAGGTCGATGCTGTCTTGGATGCGTCCTTCCTGTCGAGCTTTAGACGCCAAGTTGGAGAACCAGACGACAGGAATCCAGTACTTCAGATGAGGAGAGCGGATGTTCTCGAACACCTTCCTCTCCTCTGGAGTCATGAAACCTGCAGGTGGGCACAAAAACCAGCCATCTCTACCTGATCTCTAATGGATGCTGCAGAGTTGTAGTTGAAAATAATCTTCTAGCGGAAATCAACAGCAAATGTTGATGATAAAATTCCCATATCTGTCTGCGTCCCCTCTAAAGTCTATCCATTGTTTCTTGGCTGTAAAACTGATCTGTGATCTGTCTTTCAGATGATGTCGTGTCACATCCTGAGAGCTTTAACTCTGAACAGAACAAGAAGATTCAGCTCATCACAACCCGCTCGGCTCTCTGCAGCTCTCTGTCCTCCTCTAATTGGAAAATAACAAACCAATCCCTCGGGTCCAGATGAGGACGGTTACAGGAAGGAACGAGAAGAGCCGGGAAGGACGTGAACTCCATCTGACTTCTATCATTGCAGTGTAAACACGCTGACACAGCAGTGACAGTGCAGATACAGCCGTCACAAACACTCGGCCTCACCTGCCTCGACCACGTGGTCCATGGTCGGGAAGCGTTTGCAGACGGCGGTGCTGACGGAGCGGAAGATGAGCAGCGACGTGAGGTTGACGTAACGCACGAGCGTCCGGCGCAGCAGGCGGCCATATTCATCTTTACCCTTAACACAGCTGGAGGAAGCAGAAGAGACGAGATGACTTTAATCACATGAAGTACCTCAAACCCACCTGAACTACAAACTCACTCTGTGTTTATGTTTATTTTTAAAGTTACAAGACATAATTATGAGAATGAATCCTCTCCAGCGTCTCCAACCAACCAACCTGACTTTCACAACATTCTGGAAAATAATAATCATCCGTGGTTTAGAGGGCGAATGGGCTTTTAAAAGCCACACTGTAGAAATCAATAACACAGAGTCACTTCTCATAAAGTCTCGTTATGTAATAATTCTCATAATAAGCTCATTTCCTCCCTCTACGGTTTGAGCGTACCTGGAGATGTGGAACATGAGTCGGTCGGGCCACGGCAGGTTGACAAACTGATTCCACCAGCGATTCACCACCAGAGTCACGTAGAAACCTGAAACACAAACCACTCAGTCACATTACGTACAAATCAAACTTTATCAGCACTTCATCCCAAACACCAGCTGACATTTTGTACAATTTACATAAAAGGAATAGTTTTAAATATCAAGCTAGAGCCACTGGGCAGCTAGCTACTGCTACGAGGCTAACGCTCCTTCACCTAAACATTATCAACAACAACAGCTGCTGGAAATAATACTACTTCTAAAAACAGGAAGCAGGGGTAAACAGCTAGCCTAGCTTAGTCCAACTGTACAAAAAATGTGCCTGACAAGACCTCTAAAGGCGTCATATGTCATTTCTTAGGGGGTAGCAGTTTATGCTAGGCTAAGCTAACAGCTGCCCGCGGTATCCTAGCGTACAGCCATGAGAGTGGTGTCAATCAAGCTCAAGTTAAACTTTTAGCTTACGTTATATGTTTTAGGTGTTTTTAACATCACATTTGTTTGTAGCATTTGTTACGTGTACATTTTATCTGTGTTAGCATGTGCTAACATGTTTGCTGTGCTAATGGTGTGTTTAGCAGATGTTTATTGTGCTCTCAGCCTGTTGAGTGTGTGTCTCGTCTCTGTTTAGCATGTGTTTAATGTGTGTTGAGCAAAGTCATATTGATTAAAGCGACTTAAATCAATGTATATCCACTGTCATGTGCCTCAGGTGTGGATGTTACCTTTGTTTTACACAGGGTTGTTTCAAGGTCGACGCTGAGTGAAGGGAACATATGGATACTGTGTGTCTGCCTGTCGGTGTGAATCAGGGTGGAGATCAGATACACAAACACTCAAACGGCTTTTAGCCACTCGCTGCTCGTTAATGACCTGTTTCCATTAGCAGCCTGCTAATGAGGCAACCGAACACCCCGTCTGTCTGATGGTCGTGCTCTCTCCTCAGACGGGAAACAGAGTTATAGTTATATTTTAGATTTATTAAGCTTCTGTTTTATTGACGTATTCAGATTTTTACTTAAAGGTGAAATATGTAAAAGTTTTAGTTTAAAAAACAGTTTAAATTATCAGCAGAATGTGAAGAAATAGAAGTAACATTAAGTCAAAGATGTCTGTGAACCCTGCTGCAGAGATATCTATATCTTCCTCTCAGCGGTCCAGCTAGCTGCACAGCTAACTGAGCTAAAAAGCTAACAGTAGCTACAGTCATGCATGTATAAACCGAACACAGCAGCAGTTAGCAGTTACTATATGCTGCCCCTCTTTGTTGGGAGTTCAACAGGTGGCCATTTTTTACACATTGCACCTTCAAGTTAAAGTAACACAGCGAACAAATACTGTAAAGATTTTACTCTTACTTACTTTTAAGTACTGTACTGAAGACCAATGTTGAGGTACTTGTACTTTACTGGAGTATTCCCATTTTCTGATACTTCATATTTCCACTCTGAGGCAGATATTGTACTTTTTACTCTTCTGTCTACTCTATTGATACGATTACTTTAGTTACAAGTTACTTTACAGATAACATGCTGTATTTTCCATCAGATAAAACAAACACTCGTTCTGATAATCAGAAAAATGCTGAACATCAGATTCAATAATCAGTCGACCCAAAGTATACAATATATACATACATGTAAATATACTGTGTGTATTATTTACTTTTACTTTTGGTACTTAATTACATTTAATATCAGATACTTTAAGACCTTTACTCGAGTACCATTCACATGGGTGACTTTCACTCTTAGTAACAATATCTTTACTTTTACTCGAGTACTCGTGGACTTTTGGGTACTTTTTACAACACTGGGTGAAGGTGGAGCTAATTTAAACTACTTTATATACAGCTGTGTGTCTTAATCATAATAATACTGAGTTTATTAGTAAGTTTACATTTTGTATTAACTATATTGTGCATGTATGTCAAATAAATGTAGTTGGAAGTATAAGAAGTGACACTGTGCGGTGGTTTACAGTCCACCATGTTGATCTGTCGGTGTGTCTGAGTCTCAGCTCTGGTCTCTGAGGACTAATATTAGCTCCTCCTGTGATTATTAATAATAACAACACACCAGCTCTGTTCTCTGATCCATTGACGAGGCTGTAATCTGTGAACATCTGAACGGATGATCACGTTATCTATCAGCGGTCTAACTGCTGCTGGTGTCGATCGTTAGGAAGTAATCTGAGACGTACCCAGAACGAAGGTGACGGGAATCTGCTCTGCGTATTTATCACAGTACATGGAGAGTTTCTCAAACAGCCTCTTCTGATGGTCGACGAGGACGAGCCTGCAGCACAGACGACACGACCAGTAGTTAGTTACGCAAAGTAACAGAGTACATTTAATCAAGAAGTGAACTTAAGTACAAGTACAGTACAAGTACTAGAAGTACAAGGTTGTGGTGGTTAGAGCTGATTCATTAATCTGTTGTTTGGTCTTTAAAATGTCAGAAAAAGGTGAAACTGATCGATCAGTGTTTCCCAAAGACCCAGAAGACGACCTCAGATGTGTTTTACTCCACTACATGCATCTCATAACTTTAGTTACTAGTTACTTTGCAGATTACTGGATCTGATGATTGACTAGGCAGCTAATCAGTCGACCCAAAGTTAAAAGTATAAATGTTCATGTTATTATACAGAATTTTATTTACTTTTACTCATAATTTGAATACTTAAGTACTTTTGTACCATTTTGAGGTACTTGTACTTTACTAGCTTAATTCCATGTTCTGATACTTTATACTTCAATTTCACTACTTTTTTGAGGTAAATATTGTACTTTTTACTCCACTACGTGTATTTGCTAACTTTAGTTACTAGTTACTCTGCAGAAAATCAACCGTGCAGCTATCGGTCGACACATAATATACAGAAAATACATGTAAATATATGAATAAGTTCCTTTTACTCGTACTTTTGATACTTTATTACATTTAATATCAGATACTTTAAGACTTTTACTTGATTACTATTCATTAGGGTGACTGTCACTTTTGCCAAAGCAATATTTTAACATAATATCTTTACTTTTACTCGAGTATGACTTCTGGGTACTTTTTAACAACACTGTAGAAGAAGAATACAGAATAATAAACACTTTAACAGTAGAAATTAGAGCCATGTGTTAATGTGTGTGTGTGTGTGTGTGTGTGTGTGTGTGTGTGTGTGTGTGTGTGTGTGTGTGTGAGACCTGTACACGAGGCTCAGCACGGTGTAGAGCAGCACGAACAGGATGAACTCTCTGTACAGCAGCTTGTAGATGCTTCCTCTCCAGCGCAGCAGCAGCCGGTGGAAACTGAAGAAGGTGGCGTTCGCTACTTTACTGGAGTACGTGACGGTCATCCTGAGAGAGCAGCTGACAGACAGGCAGGCAGGCAGACAGACAGGCAGAAAGACAGACAGGCAGGCAGACAGACAGACAGACAGGCAGGCAGACAGACTCTCATTACTCTGCTTTCCCTCACAGCCTGCATAATAAACACCTTTTTAACATGCAGACTTTTGTCATGACTGTAAATAATAACTTGTTGTTGTCTTCAAAGTGTTTTACTCACAGAAACCTCACAGTCGTCTTTGTTTCGTCTCAGCTGTTTTTCCATCAAGCTTCTTCTTTCCTCATTTGTTTTGTTCCAAATGCCTCCCAGCCAACCACTGCCTCCCCCTCATCTCTCTCTCTCTCTCTCTCTGTGTGATGCTCTCTCGCTCGCTCTCACCAGGATGCTGTCCAGTTGCCCAGTAATGCAAGGCAGCAGCACACACACACACACACACACACACACACACACACACAGAGTTGAATTGATGATCCGACAAGCTAAATGTAGTCATGTTTCAGCTGTTTGTGTGTGTGTGTGTGTGTGTGTGTGTGTGCATAGATAGCATTGGTGGTAAACATGTATAAACAGAAACGCTGTCAGAGACAACGTGATGTCACACCACAATCATTTTATCCAGGGTTTTGATTTTTAAAGGAACAGTTCACCTAAAAAAGGTCACTCATCAGCCATCGTCTCCTCCTGATGATATAAAGTCAGGCTCAGCCATCGTCTCCTCCTGATGATATAAAGTCAGGCTCAGTCATCATCTGCTCCTGATGATATAAAGTCAGGCTCAGCCATCGTCTCCTCCTGATGATATAAAGTCAGGCTCAGCCATCGTCTCCTCCTGATGATATAAAGTCAGGCTCAGTCATCGTCTCCTCCTGATGATATAAAGTCAGGCTCAGTCATCTCCTCCTGATGATATAAAGTCAGGTGAAGTCTCGTAGTCCACAGAACATTTCTGGAGCTTCACAGTAAAACAGAGTTGCAGCGTTCTGCTGAACACCTGAAGCAGCTGGAGATGATTTAAACATCAGTTGTCTCCATGCAGCTCGTCTGCTGTGATCACAGAGATCACAGCCTGATCTGAGGAGATGATATTTACGACCTTAATTAAGATGAAATCTTTACTGGAGCTGCTGAGGTAAAGGCGTTAGTGTGCACCATGTCCAGGTTGTGAATAACGTCTTCAAGCTTCTGAAATGTGAATATTTTCCTGTGTTGCTCGTCCTTTGTGTTTTAAAAAGTTCCCTGAAAAGTCATAATTGTGAAGATATTGTGTTAAAATATTACTTTGGTAAAAGTGAAAGTCACACATACAAATAGAGCTTCAGTAAATGTACTTTAGTTTAAAAACTACAAGTAAAGTTTAGTTTAAAAACTACAAGTAAAACTAAACTTATACTATGAGTCGACTGATTATTGGATCTTATATTCAGCATTCTTCTGATTATTGGAATCAGTATTTTTTCATCTGATGACTGGTAAAATAAATTAATTAAAACGTGCTTCTGTGGCCTCTGCTGAGGTAATAATGTGCACAGGTACTGACTGAAGTTATAAGATGACTGTAGTGGAGTAGAAACACAACATTTGTCTTGAATGATTAAAGTACAAGTACCTCAAAATTGTCCTTAAGTACGTTACTTGAGTAAATGTACTTTGTTACAAAACATGACATCTGAGGACGCCATCTTGGACTTTGGGAAACACTGATTGACATTTTTTCGCTGTTTTCAGACATTTTATAAAATCGATTAATTGAGCAAATGATCAACAGATTAATGGCCAATGAGAATAATCAATAGCTGCAGCTCTGATCGCCATTCACGTGGTGTTTGACGCTCAAATGATGGATTTCAGGTGGTTTTCCTTTAAAGCTGAGCCATGATGGCGGATGTTATTTCTGTACGGCAGAAATTAAGCAGAGTGAGACGTCTTCGCTTCGTTGGTTGGTTTCTTCTGCGCAGGCGCAGAGTGGTTCCCTCCTCAGAAGGACCAGCACGCGGAGGACCCTCGTATAAATGTGGCTCCGCCGTCACGCGGCGCTGATCTCCGGTCAGTTTGCCGTCTTCTCTCCGCTTCTTCTTCGTGTCGTCAGCTGCTCTCAGACCGGCGCTCCTCCTGCTCCGCCCCGGACGGACGGTTTCGCGGTAAAATCAAGTGCGGACACGCAGACAAACAGCAGCAGAGACCCCGCAAACACCAGGTGAGTCAGAGTTTACCTGTTTAACGGTTAGTTTGTGTTCATGTTTGTGCTGGTGGTTAGCTGTCCGTCATGTTAAACGCACCGTTAACCGTTAGCTAACTAGGTAGCAAACAAGCTAGCTAACGTTTGCTCTGATCAACAGAGAGGCAGATACATGTGGTGGTATCAAATACCTGCAGTCAGAGGTTTACTGGAGTAAAAGTAAACAAGTATTGTTATCAAATTGTACTTCAAATGCCACAAGTAAAAGTACCTTTCAAAGTGATATACATTATTGGAGTATGACGCAGTCATGTGTTCATCATGTTTATTGTTGCAGCAGTTAAAAGTGGGTATCTTAATCTATAATGCTGAATCATGATTTATTTATTTATTTATATGTTGTATTGTCAACCTGAATCTACAAAGTAATTAAAGTCAATCATATTAATGTAGTACTTGAGTAAATGTACTCAGTTACTTTCCACCACTAGAACTGATGATGGTCCTCAGCCTGCTCTTTATATGGAGGACCAAGACTGACAAAATAATAAATACATATGCTGCCATAGTTTTACCAAACATGATATGGAAGATAAATAAAGGCATTGAATGAATAACTTGTGGACAGCCCTCTTTTTATAATGAAGCAGCATGGATAAAGAAATGTAGAAGAAAAATAGAGAGTTGAATAAGTTTGGGTAAATAAATGAGGTGGAAAAATATTGAATACATATTAAAATGTAGATGTAAATAAATGAATAAGGTTATTATAGAAGCAAGCAAGTTAAAACAAATATCAAGTCAAATATGAGAAACATTTGAGACGTATAAACAAAATTGAATACAGAAGCAAATTAAAACATCTCACATTTCATAAATACATTAATATTTACATTTATATTTTAATGTTTTTGAGTCGTTTAATGGCATGTTAATTATTTGTATTTCTTTATTTTTTTTTATTTTTGGTCCTCCATACTTACAACCATTCATTACAGAAATTAAAGATTAGTGTTTTTTTTAATCTATAGCCATATTCTAAAACTATTTTCATAATATATGTTCTACTATAATATGAATATAGTAAGTTATTCAAAACATTTGATACATGGAAACATTTTAACAAAACTACTTTTATCAATATTCTCATTTAATACTCAAACTCGTTATTATTTATTTATTTAAATGAATCTGTCAGTTATCAGCCTCCAGGACTGTCGCAGACTTCAGACTTCAGTTTACTGTAATAAACACCTGTTTGACCACCTGTCCTCTCTCTGTTCTGCACATGCTCAGTAGAGTCATGCCGTCCAACGTGGAGATCAAAGCCAAAGTGAGCGACCCAACAAAGTTTGGAGAGAAGGCCGCCCAGCTCAGCCAATCAGAGGGCACGATCATCGGACAGCACGACACCTTCTTCAACTGCAGCCAAGGACGACTGAAGCTACGAGACTTCATGGTGTGTGTGTGTGTGTGTGTGTGTGTGTGTGTGTGTGTGTGTGTGTGTGTGTGGCTCCATCATCAGCACCAGGCACTGTACTGTGGGCTCCACCTGGTGGCCGCAGGGAGCATTACACTAACTGTAGTTGGTTTAAAATCCTTCACATCCTGAATCTTTGATCCAAAGCAGAAATCAAACCAAGCCTTCAGTTTTCAGCCTCTTAAATGTGAAAATCTGCTGATTTCCTTCATTTTATATCATTACAGACTGAATATCTTTGAGTTTAAGACATTTTATTAATCAAACAAAAACAGAGTCACAGTAATAACAGCGCTCCGTCTAACCCTCTGAGTTTGACTGGATTCAGATCTTTTACTGAAATGAAAGTACAAATACCACAGTGTAGAAATACACAAAATAAAACAGGTTTGACTTCAGATAATCAATATTGATCGTTGCAGTGTCATTAGAAACAATATACAAGTAAAAGAAAAAATCCCAAAGCAACATTCACTGAATTAATACTGAAAATAAAAAAAACCCCAAAATGAGCAAAAAATAATGCATGTATGAAATGAAAGTTAAGACAAAAACACACAAATAAAAGATAATACAGTATAATAACTTTTTTTAAGAAAAACATTAAAAATGTATAAATACAAAAATAAAAATAAAGATGACATAAGATGTATAAAAGACAAACAAAATCACATGGATAAAAAAATAAAAAACTAATTGATGGAAAAAGGACAAATGAAAAGTAAACACTGTAATTCATGATTCTTATATTAGTTAAAAATAAAGTACTGTTGCCAGAATAAACCACATATTGTGTCCTGGTTATTAAACTAACTCTTTGTTTGTTTGTTAGAACGAGTCCGGTCAGCTGATCTTCTACGAGCGTCCCGACACCGATGGACCCAAACTGTCCCGTTACTCCATCAGTCCGACCAGTGACCCGTCCAGCCTGCGGGTAAACACCAACTAACCTGTGTGTGTGTGTCTGTCATTACACCCTGTCATTAATTCAGATTAATGACTGTCTGTGCGTGTGTGTGTGTGTGTGTGTGTGTGTGTGTGTGTGTGTGTGTGTGTGTGTGTGTAGACCGTGCTGTCAGACGCCCTCGGGGTTAAAGGGGAGGTCCGAAAAGAGCGACGGCTGTTTCTGATTGGTCAGACCAGAGTTCACCTGGACACAGTGGAGGGCCTGGGGCACTACATGGAGCTGGAGGTAACACACACACACACACACACACCCCTTATAACTGGTGTTGAATCGATTACGTGATTAGTTAATATAAAGAAAATATTGATAAAGTCTTTTAAAGTGATTTAAAAGAAGTGATGCAGCTCTCAGACGTCCACACTCTATATAATGTACTAAAATAAACTATATATATATATATCTTTGTCATGAGAGAAGGATTTGTTGGAAAAGACAGAACCACGGTGACGCTGTAATATTTATTAAAATATACATATAATAAGATTAAGTTCACCTGAGAGTTTACAGGATATGAGAGGAGAAGAAGTCAACAGAAGTCCCTGTTGAACTATGAAATACAGCAGCAGCATCTTACAGAACAGCCTGAAGTAACGTCCACACGGTGCTTTGTTGGAGGTGTCGCTGAGTAAACCCATCACCTCCACAGCACCGCGCGTCCTCCGCTGTGTCGTCACAGCGTCGTGACTGTCGCTGACTGTCGCTGACTTATTTGATTTAAAGCTCGACAGAGTTTGAAAGTGTTTTCCCAGACGGCAGACAGAGCAGAGGAGCAGGAAGTCTTTTCTCAGAGACAAACTTCCTGAAAGACAAACAGGTGCGAGTAAATGTGTGATGAACAAAATGGATCCAGAGTTCAGTGAGTGTGAAGTCACCTGTTGAATGACCCGTTTGTTTGTTCAGGTGGTGATGCGTCCAGAGCAGACTGTTGAGGAGGGACAGCAGGTGGGTTTGAGTTTCTATTCATTTGATTTTAAAAACACAAATATGTAAAACCGGTCAAACTCAGTCACATCATGTTCAACCTGAAGTCTTAAACACTGTGTATTTGTATTTAGGTGGCCGAGGACCTGATGGAGAAACTGGGTGTTTCTAAGGAGAGTCTGGTGACTGGAGCGTACATGGACCTGATCCTGAAGGGACACAAAGAGACATAAAACAAACGCACGTCTCGAACAGAGAGCAGCATGTAGTGACCAGATTAAAACGCTGATATTTGCAAAATTACAGACTAATGTCTTTAAAAACAGTGAATAAAGTCCACCAGTAGAAACAGGTATAATGTTTAGAGGGCAGTCATCAGAGTAGCCTGTAACCACAACATTCTGTAGTATTCACACTGTAATCAGATTACAGTTGTTAGATTTGTTTCTGTGAAATATTTCCATGTTTGAATGTGATAAACTGATCTCAAAGTTAAAGCAGAAGTCGTTTTTGTCTTAATAAATGTTCAGACACAAACACAACACTTCAGTCTCGACCAAACTGACTGTTTGTTCACCTTGATAACAGATTTTACCGACGTGGCACCGACCTGAAACAAAACACAAAAGTGATGAAGTGTTTCTGGACTTTAAAGCTGCATTAACCAGTGTTTTGCCACTAGAGGGCAGAAATTGTAGAGATTGTGAAGGAATGTGATTCAGACAGTCTCGTTCCCTGAGAAGGAACAGTGATGATAGTGATACTCTGACTTTTTGTTCTTCAGGCCAACTTCAACCCACTGACCTCAACCAGCTGATCCACATCCTACAAAGCTGGGTTTGACAGGGTCTTCTGTTCTGCACCACATTTCTTAACTGAGCTGTGTTCAGCCTCAGAAATCAAAGTTAGGCTGCCAAGCAAACACAAATAACAATGGTACGGTTGAGAGAAACATGCTAACTCTAACCCAAACTGAGCCGGTTTAATCAGAAAATAATAAACGGGACAAACACCAGCAGCTCCGGCCTCGAGGCAACTCTCAGGAGACACTTTCCCCTCTGATGGGGCTTTTTATATCCCAATGTTACGATGATGCAGGGCTCAGAGGATGATGACTGTCACATGGGCGATGGCTTCGCTCTATCAGCCCAACCCGAGTCAGAGATTCTGGAGGAAGAGAGTTGATTGCAACCCAAAGTTCTGGTATTTGATGAGCTGGGTGACTCAACAATCGACACTGTATCTCCAGAATCGCTCACTGTTCACCGACAAATCCTGCCGAGTCTGTCTTGAAGAAAGCAGCAGTCTTTCACCCTCACGTGTGTTTTCTCATGATCAGCTCATAATTTCAGGGAAAACATTAATATTTCTAAAGCAAATGCAGATAGTGCCTTCAGAAAGGCTTCAGGTAAGTAAATTAATAGAAATATATGTAATAGATATTGGAAAATGGATGTTTAGTGTGTTGAAGGTGGTGCTGGTGGTTCTGCTCCGGAGCTCGTTCCTTTGGGATTCATAATATCCCGACATCACTCCAACACCTGAACGCACCTCAGATACACATGTCAAACAGCTTTTAATCTCCAGCAGGTGGGCGGTTGCTATGGCAACAGGGCCGCCTGTTATCAGTCGGGATGTTCAGCCTGAAATTAAAATGTAAAGCCCCGAAGTACAGATTGTCAGCTCGGTGGGAAACTTTTATCAAACGGTGCAGAAAAAAATCCCCCGAAGGTTTTAAACCTGCTTCATCCTGCACAACAAACATCTGCCTGCAGGCTGTGGACAGAAACATCGACCCGAGTGTTCAGAGCACTGATGTTTTCTGCCGGAGATCAGCTGATGAAGGTTTTTTTTATCTTTTCTTTTGTCAGATATAATTCAGAAACAAATGTAAGCGCTGAAAATCAGAGTACAAGCTGGTTGTGTCCAGCAGAGGGAGTTGTAACGCTGCACCAGACAGAAACAGCAGCTCACAGCTGATGTTATCTGCAGCTCGTACAAAGTCTGTTCAACAGACACAAGTTTAATTAAAAAAGGTTTTAAATATATATTGTATCTGTTGGACAATGTTTTTGTATCTGATTTAAGTCAGAACTGCTGGAAATCCTTCACAAATGTAAAATTCATACGAGGAATAGATTTGTTATTTTAAAAATGATGAGTCCATCCATACATAAATACATTTATAAGTACTTTTGGTACTTTCCTCTTTCCTTCCTCTCATCTTTGTCATCTTCTCATTTGTTCCTCACTTGCCTCCTTTCCTTTCCTTTCCTACCCTCTTTTCTTTTCCTCTTTTTCATTTTTTCATCCGTCTTGTCATCCTCTTCCCTCGCTCCTCACTTGCTTCCTTGCCTTCTTTCCCTTTCATCCTTTCATCTCCTTCCCTGGTATCAACTCTTCCTTTCCTTTCCTTCCCTCTTCTCCTTTCCTTGCCGACACTGTCTCTCTTCCCCCTTCCGTCTTTTGCTTCCTTGCCTCCTTTGCTCCTTTCCTTTCCTTGTTTGTCCTCTTGTCTGTTTTTTCCTCGTCTTCCTCTTTTTCATTTTTTCCAATCCAATCAATTAATCGATGGAGTTGAATCGTTAGTCGCAGCCTCACTGATATGTACCTTTGCATCGTACTCTCTGTCAGTCGTCTAATGTTGCTCGTACCCTGGTCACCTGTAGAGTTCTTGATTGTGATTGGCTGATTTGATTACCTTCAAACAGGTCCAGCCTGTGACGCAGGTGTGAGTCGGAGTAGTCTCACTGTATCACGCAGAAGTCGGTCCATTGATAAGATTTGCGCTCCGTCTGTTCTCGCTGTGTTCTCGCTTCATTCAGGAATAAACAGATTTAGTCGGTTGCTCTCGGCGGCGGGCGATGCGAGCAGCAGATCTATAGAGGAGGGAAGCCGGAGATTAGAGGTTTATTTTCTGCTGAGGCTTCATCCATCAAGTGAGATCAGAGTGGGAGGGATCCACTATTGTTGGCTTCATATATACTGACGCAGTGACAGTTCTAACAAACGGATCCGACACCCGACTGAACCGTTCAAGCCACATAAATATCTGCAAAACTGTTTGTTGTGATTGTGACTTCGACACCAGCTTCATAGATGTGACATTTAAAAAGCTGTTTGTGCTCAACGTCACGTGACGAGAGGAAACTTTTCACAGGAACAAATGTCTTAAACGATTAGTTACCAGTTAATTTGTTCTGTCGGTCGACTGACTGTTTGTTCTCGTTTAAACTGTTGGATTATTAATTTAGAACAAAACATCAGATTTATGAACTCTGAGCTTAAAGAAGAAAAAAGTGACGAGCTGTCGGATAAATATAGATAATTCCTCATTTGCATTCTCTTTTCCTTTCCTTCCCTACTCTCCTCCTGCCTTCCTTCATCCCTCTTTTGCTTCCTTGCCTTCTTTGGTCCTTGTCATTTCCTTTCCTTGCCAACTCTCCTCTCTTCCCTCCCCCCTCTTTTGCTGCCTTGCCTTACGCGGCCTCCTTTGGTCCTTTTCCCTTTCCTTTCCTTTCCTTTCCTTGCATACCTTCTATTCCCTTGTTTTCCTTGTCTTCCTCTTTTTCGTTTCTTCATCTGTCCTGTCATCTTCTTCCCTCGTCCCTCACTTGCTTCCTTGTTTGATCTTGCCTCCTTTCCCTTTCCTTGCCTACTTTTAACTCTTCCTTCCCTTTCCTTAGATTTAAAGGCAGCATATTCTGCTCATTTTCAGGTTACTACTACAATAAGTCTACATGCTTTATTGCCATAAACACATCAGTCTGTTTGAGCTCCTGTCCCTTTAAGACCCCGCCTCTTGACACCCAGTCTCCTCTGATTGGTCGGCTCACACACGCCTGAGTCAGCACCGCGAACAACAACAACAGAGCAGCTGTACTAGCCACTGGGCATAAATTATGCAAATGTGTGACATGGTGACGAGGTGTGATGTCATAAAGTTACAGAATTAAAGGCTGGACTACTGACGAGGCGTTCAGGAGCAGTGTTTTCTGTGGGAGAGAGGAGAGTTAAGGACCTTAACTTTCGAGATCTTAACCGCTGTAGGGAAGGAAAACACAAAACAGCATAATAGGTCGACTTTAAAGATAGAAGTTGTGTCGGGAGCATGAACTTTTCTGTTTTTAGAAATGTCGTGTGTCCGTCGTGTCGTCTCTTCGTGGCCTCGTCTATGATCATTTAATGACACCTGACGTGAGAATCAGCTCCTCTCCTGCTTGTATGGATGAACAAACACCTTATATTGTCATCACGCTGGTGGATGGAAACGAGCATCAATGCACACTTTCTTGTAGCTTGGATTACAACTTGAATTGATCCCTGACTGATCGATGATCTTTAGATGGAGCTGATATCGGTGACAGAATGAAGCTGCTCGCTGATCCTCCAGCAGCGTCTCCGCCTCACTGAGAGGTTCACATGTGGAGAACACCCTCTTCATCTCCGGCGCTCATGTGACTCCTGCCACGTGCGCTCTGATTGGTCTGATGTGTCTTTAAAACAAACATCAGTGAAATAAAAAATGGAGCCAACAGCTGTTTTTTTTCACCCATCATGCATCAGGGCTTGTCATCATCCTCCAGTAATGATGATGATGATGATGATGATGATGAAGATGAAGATGCTTGGATGCTGAATCTTTTTATTTTTTTTGCTATTGCATCGTTGCCATGGCGACGGGGCCGCTCCTCCACACCCACGCTGCTTACCCCCCTCTCTCTCTCTCTCTCTCTGGCTCGCCCGCTCGCTCAAGAGAGAGGTGTGTTTTCTAACCCACGCATTGGAGTGGGAGACAACGTGCACACTCACACGTGCACGCACACACACACACTCTCGTAATACACAGAGTGTGTGTCATGCTAGCAGTGTGTGGGCTGAACCGACCAGCCTTCCACTCATCCTGCCTCTCCCTCTCTCTCCCCCTCTCTCTCTCTCCCTCTCCTCTTCTTCTTCCCTCTCTCTTTTCGTCTCCAGATACACCTCCTCCTCTTCTTCTTCCTCTCCTCCTCCTTCTTCTTCTTCTTCTTCTTTTTTTCCATCCTCCATCATCTCTCTTCCTCCCTCTCTCCCTCTCTCCCTCTCTCTCTCTCTCTGTCTCTCTCTCTCTCTCCCCCTCTCTTCCTCTCTCTCTCCCTCTCTCCATCAGTCCTTCCTTTTTCTTTTCAGTTTATCATCATGGAGAACGAGTCGGTGATCTTCTGGGTGAGTCCCCCTCTCTCTCTCTGCAGCCGTGTGTGTGTGTGTGTGTGTGTGTGTGTGTGTGTTAAAGGGAATGCATGTGTGTTTGGCTAATTCAGCGATGTGTGCGTGTGTGTCGGTCACTTGCGGCCGGTCTTTAACTTTAAAAGTCGTGACTAAATGTTTTTTATCTACTTCACCTTTATTACCTGTCATTAGCTTTTCCTCTCCTCATTTCCTTTCCTCCTCTCCTCGTTTGCCTCCCCTTCCTTCCTTGCTTCCTTTCCTTCTTTATCTGCATTCCTTTCCTCTTTACCTTCCCTTGCCAACTCTCCTTCTCTCTTCCCTCTTGCCTCCTTTCCTTTCCTTTCCTTGCATACCCTCTTTTTTCTTCTGTTCCTCTTCCTTCCTCTTTTTTGTTTTTCCCTCTTTCCTCTCATCTTCTTCACTCGCCCCTCACTTGCTTCCTTATCTCCTTTACCGGTAATCCTTTCCTCTCCTTTCCTAGTATCAACTCTTCCTTTCCTTTTCCTTTCTCTTCTTCTTCTCTTCTTCCTCATACCTAACTGGCTTCCTTGCCTCCTTTCCCTTTCCTCTCCTTCCCCACCATCAACTTTCCTTTCCCTCATCCCTCTTCACATTCCTTGTCTTACCTTGTGTCCTTTCCTTTCATTTTCCTTCCTCGTTTCCCTTCCTTTCCTTCCTACATCTCTCCCTGCCTTCCATCCTATCCTTGTTTCCTTTTTCTCCTTTCCTCGTCTGCTCCTCTCTTTTCCTTTTCCCATCCTTTCCTTTTTCATCCTCTCACTGATTTCTTCGTTTATCACATCCATGCCTTTTATTTTCTTCATCCTCTTCTGTCCTTTGCCTCCTTTCCTTTATTCCTTCTATCTTTACTTTATATCTTTCCTACTGTCTTCCTTTCCTTTTTCTTCTCCTTTCCTCCTTTCCTTTCCTTCTCTCATCACTTGCTTTCCTTCCTTTACTCTCCTAGTATCCTCTTTCCTTTACTCGTCCCCCTTTTCTCTCCACTCGTTTCCTTCATCCACCTCCTCTCTTCTGGTTCCTTCCCCTCTTTCCTTTCTGTGCTCCCTTTTCTTATCTTTTTCTCCCTCATCTCCTTTTACATTCCTTCCTTCCTTTGCTTTTCCTTTTTTTTGGTCCTCTCTTTCATTTCTTTTCCTTTTCCATCCCTTCGTCCTCCTGTCTTCCTGGTCCTTTTTCTTTCCTCCTCTCTCTCTCTCTCTCTCTCTCTCTCCCTCCCTCTTGAGTTGTCTTTTTATTTCCTGTTTCTGTTTCCTCCAGCACCACTTTACCCTCCTGTGTGTGTGTGTGTGTGTGTGTGTGTGTGTGTGTGTGTGTGTGTGTGTGTTATGTAAGCAGCAGCAGAGTGTGTGTAGGCCGTAGTCTCAGACCGTCTATCTAAAGAGATGATCTGCTCCATAAAAAAATAAAAAAAATCAAACACTTCAAACAGGAAGTGGATTTTCTTCTTCTCCTGCAGCGCTGACTCTCTTTAACATCACGTGGTTGTCATGGTAACGTGTTGAGCCGGCGCTGTGACAGCGGGCTCGTCTCGAGCGACTCAACCTCGGCGCTGATGGTCAGAGGTCGAAGTGCTTCACTGGCTGAGTCAACTTTCCAAAGAGGAAAATGACTCAAGCCTCTGTTATCTTTTTAAAAAAATATATATATATAGTTACAGGACTACATTTCCCATGATGCAGCCTGTGTGTGGCCTGTGACAATCAGAGCAAAATTGTTCAGGCATGAATATCTGCAAATGACTGTAAATTACAGGTCACTCCCCTGATGTGACTGACACAAGCTCAGACACGCTCGGACATCATTTCCATTTTTTTTGCTCGGCTGCCGAACGCCTCGATTCTGCTTTAAAGGAACAGTTCACCCCAAATATTAAAATTCAGTCATTCTCTGCTCGATCCCACGAAGTCTCGTAGTCCACAGATCATTTCTGGAGCTTCACAGTAAAACAGAGTTGCAGCGTTCTGCTGAACAACTGAAACAGCTGGAGACTTGATTTTTAGCCCAGAGATCACAAACTGATCTGTTAAGATGTTGTTGACACCGCTGCAACGCTGGTCAAAAGATGAGCCTGAGGCGCAGGGGGTCATATTTTTGTGGCCAGCAATAACCAGTGAAATCAGCACAAAACAGACAATTTGTTACATTTCTGTTATTGAAATTCAGCGTCGGACGTGTCGGTTTTAACAACCCTCCTTTAGTTTGCGTTGCTGTGTGCAAAAAAACCTTCTGGTGAGCAAATCAGCAGTGTTGACTCTGATGGGCAGAGCTAAGGAAAGCTAAAAGAGTGAATGTCGGACTAACATCCATCAGGTGGACACAAACACAACTCCAATTGAAGGATTGTGGCCCAATCCCAACCCGTCCATTTGGCACGTTCACGTCAGGGTGTAAGGAGTCCAGATTCTTGTTGGACAGAGGGTGAGGCAACGTTACATGGTTACTACTCATCTGTGCTTGACAGTCCTGCTTTTTATTTCAATGTAACATCCCCCTTTCCTCTAACATCAGTGCAGACTGACAGGGTCGGAGCACAGGTTGCTAATGTTAGCCTGTAGAGCACCGCTGGTGTCCAGTAATGACTCAATGTTCCTTTTATTTGATGTCGTTCATGCTGCACGTCCATATTGGAAATGTCACCGGCGACAACATACGAGGTTCATGAAGGGTTGACTCATTTCATTGGGGGCGATTTCAACCACTTACCTGACGGGCAAGAGGGCACTTGAAAACAAGACGTGGGGTAAAAATCGGAAATAGGATTGTGAAAATAAATTTAATTGATGTGAAAAAAAGCCAGTTTGCTGACAAATTCACCGTATCTACTTAGAAGGGGATGCTTGTTTCTGCTGCCCCCATGTGGACAATAGATCAAATTATTGCAGGTTTTAGTGACATTTAATTGCGAAGGATTCAATAATATACGATCAAACTGCAGCCTGATCATCAATATGTCGTTCAGTTCATCCAACATTTAAACGTTGTTGGCTCTGACGATGATTTCAGGCTCTCAGGGACGTTTCACTGTGTCAGGATTTTAATCTTCCTCTAATGCGAACAGACACAAACTGAACAGATCCGCCACAGTTTTTAGGTTCCCAGTGATGTGAGAAACTTGACAAGATAAAGTGAGTGTGTGTGTCAGAGAGAGAGATGATAATACAGTATTATCAGCTCCTGCCATTGGTTGCCATGGTAATGGCCAGGGGAGCTACATTTTCAGGACACACACACACACACACACACACACACGTCCTGTTCACACCTAAAGATGAAAAGCATCTTTGTGATGTGACCAGGACTGGACCGCGAGTCCAGTTCGTGTTAAGAGTCGACTCAGGATGAGATCGTTCAGATTCGGAGCGATAAATGTGAGCAGAAGTGCCGGCTGACAGCAGAGACAGGCGACACGATGGATGCAAATGTAGTCAAATGCTTCCTCGACTTCACAGCGTGACTGAAAGTGCTGCAGAAGATCTTAACTCAGTGTCTGAAACTGAAATTGTCACCAATTAACAGCAAAAGTCCAGAATTATTCTGAATTAAAGAACTGGACGGGTCCAATACAAGATGTCAGGACTCAACAGTGTCAAACACACACAGAGACATATACAGTGTGTGTGTGTGTGTGTGTGTGTGTGTGTGTGTGTTATCAGTGCCGTCCAGCTTCTCGGCTTTTTCCTGCCAAACATCCGTTTCCTTGGCAACCCAGACGGGAAACAGGAAGTGGGAGTCACAGGAAGTGCTTCTAATCTTTGTCAAGTCCTTTTCTTTCTGTAAATTGTTTTCCTCGTTCGGACATGTCCTCCTGCTCCCTGCGTTGCCATAGAAACGTCCTGGTCCCACAGACCCACTGTAAGCACCAGCTGGTTAGCATGCTGTTAGCCATTAGCAGGCTACCAGCTGGCTATCAGTATGCTACTGGATGACTAACCAGGAAGCTAGCAGCCGTTGGCTAATAGGCTATCAAAGGTCAACAGCTGGTTCCGAGCAGACGGCAAAAATTCTACTGTTAGCTATCAGTAAACGGGGACTGCCCACTGGTCAGATGACCCATTATTCTGAAATCCCAGAAGTCTGGAAAAATGTCCCATTATCCCAAAAACTAAGGCCCACTGCTCCGAAGGCCAGTTGTTCCAGAGACAAAACACTCCGGTTTGTCCAAATGGTGTTGCCGTACCTACCTGTGATATTCACAATAGCAAAAAGAGCGAAAAAGAGCAAGCAATCATTTTGCAGTAAACACAGTTTGTATAACTTTGCGGCTCCATGAAAGAGATGGGGCACGTTCTGTAGTCAGTGGTGACACAGACCATCGCCACAAACATGTCTCAAGAATAAAAAAGTTCACCTTTTGGCCAGTTGGCGAGCAAACTGTGTGAAATGTCAAATTTTCCCTGAGGCATCGCTATTGTCTTTAAATGTCTTATTTTAACTAACAGTCCAAATCCCAAACATACTCACATAATCACAAAGATATCAAATATAGAAAAGCAGAAAGTCTCAAGCTGTGGAGAAACTTTGACTTTTTAAAAATTATTAAATTAATGTTGTTAAATTAGTCGCTGATTCATGTTGTGTTGATAGAATAATGAATAGATCGACTGAAAGCTGCAGCTGTGGTTCCTTCAGATCATTTTCTAAAAGCTTGTTGTAGATGCTGAGACTCCACCACAACAGAAAAACCATGAAGTCGCTTCATTCGACACATTTTTTCCACTTCAGCAAAGCAAAGCTCTGCTCTGCATCCTCGGACTCCCTCTGTGAGCTCACACAACTTTAATGAACGCTAACCGCTAACCAAGGCTAACAGTGAGTCCCACCATCAATTTTTTATCTCGTCTGAGAATAGAAACAGAAAGACGGATCAATATTTAGAACTTTACATAATACTACCAGCGCAGCGGCAGTTGGAAACGAGGTTTACGGCTCCTCTCTTTCCGGTTGGCCTTGTTGCCATGATAACAAATACAACAGCTTCAGATTGTGTAACTGACTGAACCTGAAATGGCCTCCACAAAATGCAACTGTGTCTGACCCAGTTCTGATTTAAACTGCAAGACAGCACGCTCCGTCGTCTCTGATCACCCCCCGCTCCTCATCTGACATGTTTTTTTTTCTTCTGCTCCCCCTTCCTCCTCACATCCTGGCCTCCCTCTCCTTTACCTCCCACCCATCTTCCTCTCGCTCTTCCTCCCCCTTTTCCTCCCTTTCTACAGGATGGGCAGGGCAGCTTCCAGAATACAATCTGAACCTCTGAGACCACTCACTCTACCGCAGGATTACTACACAACAATTACAGAAAACACCCGACTGTAAAAATACTCCATCTGCTGCTCATTCTACAACATCTCCGGAAAACTACTTCACCTGCTGCAGAAAGTGCTCACTCTACGACTACAGTAACTACTCACAGGATTACAGCAGTCCACCAGAAGCCAGAACCAGTACCGGACCAGTAAGCCAGTGAGAATCTGTAGAGCGGATCAGACCAGGCCAGGCCAGACCAGAAGAGACCAAGTAGAGACCAGTAAAGGCCGTCGGAAAAGTTTGATGGGACTGCTGACGATAGGTGAGTGTGACGGCTTGTCTTTATTACTGGGAGTGTTGGTGTTAAAGGAACAGTTCAACCAAAAATGTCAGTCATCATCTGCTCCCTCCATGTTGATGTGAAGTCAGGTGAAGTCTCGTTGTCCACAGAACATTTCTGGAGCTTCACAGTAAAACAGAGTTGCAGCATTCTGCTGAACAACTGAAGCAGCTGGAGACTTAAAAGACCAAAAGATCATTGAATGGCTCCAAGAAACAGTCACATGGTGGCCATTTTCCTCTGACATCATGCTCAGGGTGGGAAGCTAAAATATCATTGTACTGTGTTACAGGTATTTGCAAATGAGCTCTTTTAATTTCATCACTTCCTGGTTGATGAGCAAGTGAAAAGACAACGGATAGTAAAACTCTAGAGGGACATGAGGCCATAATTCAAGATAAAACAACATATTTGGTAAACCATTAGCTAACGTTAGCATTCAACCACTTCAACGCTGCTGTTTGATTAAATCCAGTGTGCTTCACTTCAAGGCTTTAATAAATGTGTCCAAGATGTGTTTTGATATTTCAGAATATTTCCACGTCTTTCCTGTCGTATAGTGTCACACTGTCAAACAGTAATGTTAGCTAGGAGGTGGTTGAATTAGCTTTAGTCTAACAGAAGCTAATGGTTATCAAATATGTTGTTTTACCTTGAAATATGGCCCGATGTCATCGTCCATAAAATGATCAGTAGCTGATCAATCAGGAAGTTGTCAAATGATAATATATTCCCACGTTTATACGGCTTGCAACATAGAAAACAGCAGCATAACCTCATCCCAGGATTTAAGCTTCCCGCCCTGAGCGTGACGTGCCGGGATCCCAAAAGATGTTATTTACACCCTTGCTAACACTTTTAGCTCAGGGCCTACAATATCCACAATGCAACGTGGCCACTGAGTGACATCACTGGAGGTAGTTGATCAGATAACGTGCAGCTTCCTCTGGAGTCACAAAAGACTTTTCCCACACATGCAGTTTTACTCCGTAAGACCTGTAAACACACTCTAACTATTTGTAGCTAAAAGAGGAATAAACAAACAGCCTTCTGGTCCTTTTAGCTTACAGACGATCGTACATTTAACAACCTAATTTAAGACAAGGCTCTGCCTGTTGTTCATCCTCTTCATTACGGCCTTCGCTGTGTTCCAGGGATATTTAAGGTCGATGAAGTGTTTTTATATCTGCGTCTTTTAAGAGGGTTAGAGAATGACTCCTCGCTGGCTGACGTACACAAAACAACACAGAGAGACCTTGAATCTTTTTATCTGGGTTGAACAAGAAGTGAATTAGCTTCTCTGCTTCTGTTGGAACGTGATTAAATAGCTCTTACATTTCACCGGCTGCATAGTGAGAGAAACACGTCAGCAGCAGCTAGAGAGCTCAAAATATACGCTCACGTTAAAGTACATTTACTCCAAGAAAGCTGCTGATGTAAAACTAAAAAGTAAGAATAAATGACTCGGAGTAGAAGTGACTTTCCATTTCAGTGTTTTTTAATTTTTAAACAATTGCAATCATGAAAGAAACATTAATGTTGCAGTTGGCATAACATCAGATTAAGTGCTTTTTAAAGCCCAACAGACAAAACTAACTACAAGAATGAATTAATGCCATTATCTTAACATCAAAGATGAATGTTAAACACGAAAAATTAACATAGCTAACGTTAGCTAGCACCTACAGTTAGTGCAGCTTACTTCAGTGTGCTGCAGAGGTCAGAAGAGGAGAAGCGCAGCAGGATCCTCCTCACGTCGCTGTTTTATTGTGTGGCCAGATGTGTCGCTGGAATCTGCCTCTGGTTCTGAGTTTGGCCTCGTCATCACATCTGGGTCAGAAGAAAAGTGGTGCTCCCTTGATGATCGTTGCATCTTTTGTGTTTATTGAATTCAGGTCAACTCTGAGTGAAGTCAGCACTCAGCAGAGACTCTGGTTCTGGTTCTGTGTCTCCTCTCTGTAATGTTACGTTACTGTAACGTTGAGGTTGATAAACAGGAGTGAAGATAAATTCACTTTTTAATTACACTTTTAGTTACAAAGTAATCTCTGAGCTCTCCTCCCGTCGGATCAGAGCAGAATCTGAAAAGACTCCAGGTGTTTATTGCTCCAGAACATCTGGATCTCCTCCTTTTTTGCTGAAAGTTTGATATTTTCAACTCGTGAATACTCGTCATTCATGTCATCCGGTTTGAATGACTGGTGGTCACGATGGATGTTTACAGTCACTGGAAGAAATCTTGGAAAATTACAAAATAGCTTAAAATTTAAATGGAGTTTTGAATGAGATTTTCCGTTTACGACATTTGTATTAAATCTTGTTCTTGTTGGTTCTGTGTGGTTTAAGCTGGTGTTGTATGATGTTTCTGGAGCCTCTCTGGGAGCACAGACGCTCGGGGCTGAATATAAGAATAAGAAATCAAATAATCTGATTGTAACTTTACACCTATCACTGTACAGAAGATAAAGAAACTGCTTTTTGTGGTTTTGGTATGAAAAACCTGTCAGATAGAAAAAGAAACAGACAGATGAACAGAAGCATTTTAATTCCTTAGATTTACAGTCTCTGGTAGAAGGCTTGGAAAATAACAAAATAGCTCAAATTTTAAATGGACTTTTGAATGAGATTTTCTTCTAAAACAACCCACGAGTTCTGTCCACAGCGATGGTATGAAATCTTGTTCTTGCTGAGTCCCCAAAAGTTATAAACTCGTTTACTTTCCGTCACTAAACTCCTTCTTGGTTCTCACTGCTCCTCTTCGTTCTTCCTCCTGGACATTTCTCTCACTTGTTGTGTCTGTGAAACTCAGAAATTCGCATTCAGGACGTGAAGCTGATTTTCATCCTGATCACTTGGTGTGTTGAACAGCCAGACTGTGATCATTGTCAGCTGGTAACACAGAAGCTCTTCTCACTATAAAGGAACATTCAGTCTTTCTGAATTATGCAAGAGGACGACTTCACTGTTCATCCGTTTTCTGACTGGCAAGACAAATGATAGTTAAAGAATATTATACTTTCATATATCACAATGTACATTTAATTTGAACTAGAATGTCGATGGCTGATGATTTAAAAAACAAACATCCTAAATCAATTTCTATTGACGAGCTCCATCCTTGGTTTTCAGCAGCACCCTGCGGTCTTGTTCAGGTGATGGAGTTTCAACAAATTGTTTATGATGGCTGATGAAATTTAGTCAAATTGAACAAAATCCACTGAAGAAGAGCACAAGATGTGAATCAAAGTGGACAACAACTGACGTCACACGACCAGGGTGTCTTCAGGTCCTGAAAAAGTCTTAAAATGTCTCCAATTTTGTAGATTTTAGGCCTCAAAAGTCATTAAATCATCCTTCATTTGAATTTGTGAGGTCTAAATTGCCACACGGCTTAACTTCTTTAAGCTGTTCTATGTGTTGTGAAAAATATCTGTTTTTTGACGCCACACAAACAGCTGGTGACCCTCAGGTCTTCCTAAAAATATCCAGTGGTGTGACTCAGATCGCAGTCAGCCATTTGGCAGCCGTGTTGGCTGTAACAACACCACCGCTGTGGAGAACGTCCTCCTCGGGCACAGCGAGGTCAAATTGGCGATGGAAGAGTAAATCAGCACGGTGCGGTGGAAAAGCCCCGTTGGACATTAATGATGAACGATGTTTTGAAACTTCTCAGTTGACATCGATTTGCTGTCGGCCGAGTACGGAGAAATCCACAGCCTGATACACCTGCTGTGCCTGATTGTGAGCTATGACTGGATCATCACTGTTTGGGGTTTACTGAACGGTCAATGAAGTCTTTAAAAGGTTCATCAGCTGCTCTTCATCATATCAGGCCCAGTTGTTGCACATTAAATTTTAAACTTGGGGACATTTTTGATCCCAAGATGATTTTTTGGCGTCAGATATTTTTATTTTGAAACAGAATCATAAATATGAAGGAATGAATAATTTAAAACTGAAACAAGTTCTCATTAGGAGCCGCTGTCGGTCCCTCACAAACCCTCTGGTTCTGTGAAACTGAAGCATTTTCAGTTCTTATTTCCAGATGAAGCACGTAGCTGCTGTATTGTGCAGGCTGTGTGGGAGGACAGCGGCTCTGCTCAGGACAAAAACGGGAAATGATCAAAATGGTGACCCGAGTTATTTCAGGAAGAAGCCTCCCGCTGCTCGAGCCGAGCAAGAATTTCACCTCTACGCAAGACAATGATCTGGAGCCAAATCGAACCCGCGCTGAGCATCCTGGATCCAATCGGTCCTGAAGGAAACCTGACGATGGACCCGAGGACTCGTTACATAACGGAGCTCTCTGCAGAGAACAATGGAGGAAAAAAAACAAGAGAAACGCTGCTCCTGCTCCCACTGATGAGTGTTACCTGGAGGACTCATTCACATTTACAGCAGCGAGCATAAAGAGAAGTACAGATGGTGCATTTTCAAGGGAAAATATGGTTTGATTGCTCTGAGCAGAAATGTTTTGCTTCATGAGGTGTGAAAGTAGGATTGTTGGAAAGAGTCTGAACTGTAGGAAGAGTAGGAGTGTAATGACTAGATGGAAAGAAAGGAAGTGAGAACGAGGGGAGGAATGTGAGGAAGAAGGCAACAAGAAAGAGGAAGAGCGAGAAGTGAAGAGCCCAAAAAAGGATGAAAGAACGGAAGAGAGTCGGGCGTCCTGGTGGGCGGCCTCGATTCCTGCCGGGGACCTTTGTCTTATGTCATTCCCCGTCTCGTTCCACTCATTTCCTGTCATGTTTCCACCTCAACGCAAATAAAGACATAAAAACTATTTTAGAAGAAGAATAGACGATCAACAGTCTGACTGCTGGATGAAAGTCAGGTGAAGTCTCGTAGTCCACAGACATCTCTGGAGCTTCACAGTAAAACAGAGTTGCAGCATTCTGCTAAACAACTGAAGCAGCTGGAGACTTGATTTAAAATGTTAAACAACCAAAAAAACATCAGATGGCTTCGTACAGCTCGTCTGCTGTGATCCAGAGGATCCCAAACTGATCTGAAAGACGTCTTTTAAACACTTTCTTAAGCTGAAATCTTCACCGTAGCTGCTAAGCTAAAAGTTTTAGCACGCACCCCGTCTGAAACAAAGATGTTTTATTACATCTGCCGTAAATACCATCTGTTGAGTCATCACATAATTGTAGTGGAGTGAAAAGTTCAACATTTGCTCAGAAATGTAGTGGAGTGGAAGTATAAAGTAGTACTTAGTTACATTCCATCACTGATTTTAAGCCAATCCATGATCTTTTCCTAAAGTTGTTTTAGTGCCTTTATTTTGAAAGTGTATCCAGACGTTGCATGTTCACGACGCTAACTTGACCTCAGAATGAAACCAGCAGATCAAGTGTCGGACAAACCAAACAATTAAACATGAAGAGCTGTGAAGTTGAGACATGTCGCTGGTTTGCAGAAACATTGCCAACATTGTTTTGGTGTCTGGGTGTAGAAGCAGCAGGCGATAAACTCAGAAAGTTAAAAAACTGCCAATGAGCGATGAAGCAGAAGCAGCTTTTGCTCTGCAGACGAGGGGAGTCTTCAGTCAGACGCTCCCGGGTGTTACCCACAACAGTGTGTCACTGCCTCGTGTTTGAACAGCTGTCAGGGAGCTGGCTCCCCTTTTGTCTTTACCTTCGTTTTGAAGGTTAATCCGTCAAACAACAGTGAAAAGCTCTCAGTTAATGAGCTTTTATTCCAGACACAGACGCATGAAAAGCCCCAAAACTGGGAAATGTGTTGAGGTTTTTTTTTTCCAGTTCTGTGGTTTCCTTTGCTTCAATGAATACGACTGATTGAGTTGAAGAGCAGGTGAAGATTACAGAGAACAGAAGATAGAAGAACCTCTCAGCGGGTCTCAGGTGTGTTCACAGGTGTGTGCACAGTGTCAGTCAGTGTTGTGTTTGTCGGGAGGTGAAGCTGCTCGTCTGACTCAGAGAAAACTTTATTATCAGTGCTAATTTCTGTCATTATGTTGACCTGTCGAGGTTCTGGAGTGTTTCTGGACTGAGTCCAGTCGACCGTCGTCCCCCTCAGAGCAGCGATGGTTGTTATTTCAGTTTTCAGGTGATTCGGAGCCTCAGATTGGTGGATGTGAAGTGTTTTCTGAAGTGCAGACAAACTGTTGAAGGCTGAGAATCAAACGGCTCAGAGTTGATTGCGGAGGCCGGCAGTGGACACAAACATGTCATTTGGACATTTGTGCCGGCTCCAGTTCTGAGCGGACTGCACTCACACAGCAGTGATCCGGTTTTATATTGATTACGGTACATAACCTGCTAATCTGCTGCTCAGGCTCAGTGTTTACTGTTCCAGTCTGTCAAAACAAATGTAGTGATACAGCGTTTGTCCCCGTCCCAGAACAACAAACAGCAAAGAGCTGATAGAACAAATACAAACTTGTACTTAATTAGATGATATTTAGATATATCGTTTCTGTGACTGAGACTGTACATGGTCTCAGATTTAGTCTTTACATCCACATTTCTGAAAAAATAAATAAATATTGTGTTCATATGTTGCCAATAGTCGTCCTGTCCTCCAGTAGAAGTACTGATTCAACTTCTTTACTCCAATAAAAGTAATAGAGTACAGGCTACTCGGAGTATCAAAGTAAGAAGTCTCCCTCTGAAGGACATTTCTACCGCTTGCCATTTCTGTGCAGAGCTAACTGAAGCTCACGTCATATTAATATAATTCAAAGACTATTAAACCATTAAAATATCATCCAAGAGAAGCAAATTCAGCCTCGAGTGTCTCTTCATATCTTTTTTTAGTCGTTAGTCACACGAGACCACAGAAACCTGGATTTTATTGTGTAATTTTGAAAAATGATCAAATGAGTAACCTCATGTAGTTAAAGACTCAAAATAGTACAGAGCCATCAATCAGTCAATCAATCAATCAATATTTGTACAGCACCAGTTCACAACAAAGTCATCTCACACGTAGCACATACAGTACAAGAAGGACAAGTTAAACAAATAAAATGCAATAATCAGCTTCACAGAATTAAATACCGGTGCAAAGAGCAGTGAGAAGAAATATAAACGCAGCGATAAGACAAAATATAAGAGCAAACTTAAAGTTAAAGGTAGAGTCAGTAGGATTTGTCCCAGCTGTTCCACAAAACTACAGACTGCTCCTTTAAAATTAAAGCGTTGTCTGCTTGCAGCCATCATCACGTCACATTTATCAGCGGCGCTCCACCAAACACTGACTTTACTTTCTTTGATCCTTTTCTCAGATAAAAGCATCAGGTTTTTTTCCACAAGAAAAGGAAATAAATTCGAGAAAAGTCTGGAAAATGTTTTATGTGAATAATCTTCTTCATTGTGTGACACGAATAATGAAACTTTTCACGTCCTGTAGACGCTCCAGTCCATCGATTATACAGAGAAAAGTCATTGCTATTAAAATCCAGCTCACCTGTTTAGAGTTCAGTCTGAATGAGACACTTGAACTCGACATGAAGGCGTGAAACAGGACAGATTAAACATTTAAACCCTCGTCGAGGCGACTGTTACCGTCTCAGAGCCGTTCGTAGCCGACCTGCCCGTGACCTCCACCCGGTGCATGCTGGGATACGCTGCAGCCCCGCTCTGACCCTGAATAGCAGCGAGCGGTGACAGAAAAAAGGAATGAATGAATCTGTAATTTCTTTTGCTCTGGTCCTCTGACATTTCAAAGACGTGACACGTCGTCCTGCATGCTGAGGATTCCTCCACAGGCTCAGACGTGAGCGTTAAATATCGCTGCAATTACCGTCTTTCTACTGCGCTGAATGAGAGGAAGTGATTCATGTCGGCGAGCTGCTTCTCTGTGTCCCGTCAGCGCCGCTCGATTACACTCTGTGGCTTCAGTTCATTTCAAATCAACTCGCTCAGACTCAGAGTGTTTCGGAAAGCGACTTTTAAGGCCAGAAGAAATTATCGTCGCAGGTTAATGTGGTGATTTGAAAACTCTCTGCTGGTGCCTTCAAGGACGCTCAGACATCTGAGATCTGAGAGCCCATATGTTCGCTTACGGTTTGCTTTTTTATTGTATTTAACCGGGTCTCATTGGGATGAAAACCTCTTTTTCATGTGAGTCCTCAGTCTGAGTGTGTTCTGTAACTGACCCAGTTAAAGCGGCCCGGTCCCCAGGTGGACCAGCGAACAGTGTCGGGGTAACCTGTTACAAAGTAATCTGTTAGAGTAGTCTGATTACTTTACAAGTAATGTAATGTGTTAGTTCAGCAATACAAGTAATCTGTTATTTAGTTAGTTTTTCATTAAAGTAATCTGTTACTGTTGACAGTTGCTGTCTTTTCCTTCTGTCGCCACAAAATAAAATAAAATCTTCGAAGCATTTACACATAAATTACAACTTTATTATTGTGATATTTATTCACTTTAAATTAGATATTTATTTATATTTATTTCGACTGTCTGCCACTTTTATTGTTTCTCTGTCAGCACTCGTACCCCAGCACTCCCCCACTTAACCATGATGAACATGCGAGAGACAATACGAGATGAAGGTGATGAAGACGTGACAAATGAGACTAAAAGAGAGGAGAAAGAAATAAAGACACATGAAGATGTCAAGAAGGAACAAGTTAAACAAAAAACAATGACTGGATTAAAGGCAGGGAGGAGCTCCAGCTTTTATTTTTTATTATTATCTTTAAACTTACTGCAGCGCCACCGTGACGTTAGATGATACAACAGGACACTTTATTTAAAATATACTAATAGGAAGCAGTGTTTTAGATATTTAATCTGATGTTTTGGCTCCATTTGTCAGATTTTAAGTCATTTTCTATCTTGAGCCTGAAGCCACAAAGCTTTATTAAATCATTGAACTGATTTCTGTGATTTGAGCTTTTTAATATCTTCAAATATTTGATCTGTGGCCAAAAGCTTCCTCTGGATGAAATTGTAAAATGTAGGCCGAACTGTATTTTTTTCTAATGCTCGTACAACCAGGTAGAAGTATCAAACCACCTGTTAGTTAAACTGCTTCCTACAGCCGTGAGATTCAAGTACAGACGCACACTAAACACCTTCACGTGAACTAAATGAGCTGCAAACACATGAAGAAAGTGAGCAGCAACACTTCACTGAATCATTGATGAGGCTGCTGTGAAACAGACGCTCTGCTGCAGAGCATGAACGTCGTATCCTGGAGGTAACATCGGTGGATACGAGTAAAATACAGACTCTGTGAACGCAGCACACGAAACACAAACATGACATCAGGAGGCCTCCTGGTGATACCAGCTCTGTTTAAATACAACTAAGAAAGTGATTTGTCTTCATATTTTCACCTCTTTTTATTGTCAGTAAACCGATAATTAACTAAAAATATTAATTAACCAGTAAACAGGGAAAATAGAGAAATAAATCTCCATCCTGACGTTGATACTTTGGTCTCGTTCACGTGTGATCTGCTGCCTCCCTGTAGAGAAGTTTAACATCGCTGCGTGTCGAGCCGACCTGCTTCGCTCCCACTAAAAGACTCTCAGTAAATATTTAATCAGGATTAACAGCTTTGAAGTGTATTAATTGGACACTGTGTCTGTTTGCTCTATAATTAGTTCCAGAATATATAAAAACTTCTTTCCAGGGAACTTCTTGGACGATATTCAAACAAATATTCAGAAATAACAGACATGAAATAAAGTGTTACAAGCTCCTACTGAAATAAACTGTTGTTGGTTAGATATTAAAGTTAATGCATCCTGTTGTGTGCTTCCCTGACATATATGGAGGTGAGAGATCTGGGGGTGTTCTGGGTTTATAGACACTTAAATTACACTTTACGTGTATTAATCTGTTATATTTGTTCTCTGTTTGTAGGATTTCTTTGAGAACAGTTGGACTTGTAGATAATTGTTTAAGTCAAACGTCGATGGACTGATGTTAGTTTGGGTCGTTCTCAGATGTTAAGTGATGGATGTCACGACCAACGTCAAAGTAAAGTAACATGAAATTATCCAGATGCAGCGTATTCACCGTGTTGCTCCAAAAATCCAACAATGACTCTGAAATATTCCATCAGGTTCAGTTCTGTTCAACTCTTCTGCTCACCAATACTGACATCTTTGGGCACTTCAGAGGTTTTGTTGCTTAACACTTTTCTTATCCACTTGTTTAGCTCGTTTAGCATTTAGCTCGTAATTATTCACGGATGATGTGTTTCTGTACGACGTGACTACGACAAAAAAATATTACAGGACAGACGGAGCTTGTTTTAAATTGCGTTTCAGCTTAAGTCTTTAAACTTCTGGGATTCCTCCGCGTACCACTAGAGGGAGTTTGTGTACCGCTACTGTTATCATCTCGGGGTTTCTGCGGACTGTGATCACAGCAGACGAGCTGTATGGAGACATCTGATGTTTAAATCATCTCCAGCTGCTTCAGGTGTTCAGCAGCTGGAGATGATGGCTGAGCCTGACTTTATATCATCAGGAAGAGACGATGGCTGAGCCTGACTTTATATCATCAGGAGGAGACGATGACTGAGCCTGACTTTATATCATCAGGAAGAGACGATGGCTGAGCCTGACTTTATATCATCAGGAGGAGACGATGGCTGAGCCTGACTTTATATCATCAGGAGGAGACGATGGCTGAGCCTGACTTTATATCATCAGGAAGAGACGATGGCTGAGCCTGACTTTATATCATCAGGAGGAGATGATGACTGAGCCTGACTTTATATCATCAGGAGGAGACGATGACTGAGCCTGACTTTATATCATCAGGAGGAGACGATGACTGAGCCTGACTTTATATCATCAGGAGGAGACGATGGCTGAGCCTGACTTTATATCATCAGGAGGAGACGATGGCTGAGCCTGACTTTATATCATCAGGAAGAGACGATGGCTGAGCCTGACTTTATATCATCAGGAGGAGATGATGACTGAGCCTGACTTTATATCATCAGGAGGAGATGATGGCTGAGCCTGACTTTATATCATCAGGAGGAGACGATGGCTGAGCCTGACTTTATATCATCAGGAGGAGACGATGGCTGAGCCTGACTTTATATCATCAGGAAGAGACGATGGCTGAGCCTGACTTTATATCATCAGGAGGAGACGATGACTGAGCCTGACTTTATATCATCAGGAGGAGACGATGACTGAGCCTGACTTTATATCATCAGGAGGAGACGATGACTGAGCCTGACTTTATATCATCAGGAAGAGACGATGACTGAGCCTGACTTTATATCATCAGGAGGAGATGGTGGCTGATGTTCCTTTAACCTGTGTTGATATAGATTAAGTTATGAGCAGGTAGCTCCCTGGGATTGCTCCTATAATATAATATAATATAATATAATATAATATAATATAAGTGGTATTTCTGTATGAATCCGTACAATCATTGTTTAACTCTTCACTTCTTCTTCTTCTTTAAATGTCCTGTTGAAGCCGCTGTGTTTAATCTGAAGTCTAAAGAGCATTTTGTTGAAGATAACTCAGAAATACTCTCTGATCTCTTCCCGACGCGGTGAAAGCGTCGCTGATGTGTGAGCGGTTCGGTGTCGGACGCACAGTTTACTGCTGCTGTGAAGGGCGAGCGAGGCTGACAGGAGATACAGAGAGAGAGGGAGAGAGTCAGCAGGTAGGATGGTAGTTTTAAAACGGGAACTGCGAAAATTGTTCAACCGCGTTGCCATGGCAACAGCGAGCATGTAGATCAGGGGGCTTTTTTTAACACACGCGCACACACACGCGCACACACACACGCACACACACGGTGACACTGCGAGGTTAGCACAGGATTCCCTGCTATTCCAGTTTCTATGACAACTCACAACTCATCCTCCTCTGTCTCTTTTATCTTCGGCCGTGATGGAGGCAGAATCCGGCTCTCCGCGTTCGCTGGCACGGATGGTAATCAGGCGCTAATTAGCACCAATGTTGATTACTACAAACGATAATTAAATACTTTATAATGGGCTGTGTTGAATACAAAGTAACATCAGCGGTGGGAGAGGTCGCCGTGGAAGTGTCGGTGGTGAGGTGCGTGAAATTATCGGGGTGGGCAGGAGGGCTGAACTTTGTCTGACTTTATTTTAAAAAGCAGATTCACCCCTCGTCCCGATCAGCGTTCAAACAACTGTAATCAATATTTATATGATAACACAGAATCAAATGATGATGTGGAAACAGAGAGTTCAGAGGATCATCAGATGAATCACTGGATGGAGTGGAAACATTTACACTCAACACAACACAATACAAATAACATGGTGGACAGTGAATGTAGTGAACTATATAGTAAATAAATTAGCTGATCAGCTGATTGTGTCATGAGTAACTTAAAGTCCATAAATTATTTAATATGATATTCTCATGTTCCACATTGTAGAAACGCTTTGTTGTTGAGGTGATCAGTAACACTGATGTCTGCACAGTAAATATGAAGCTGGATACAGACCAACAGTTAGCTTAGCATAAAGACAGGAAGCACTGGGAAACTCACTGTCACATGTTAATGAAACACACACCTGCATCTTTTGATTAACTAGTTTTTAATTACATCTTCGTTTGTGTGCGGATTAAAGACACAAACAAACAACGAGCCAGTTAGAAAAACTTGGAGTGAGTTTATAAATCCACTCTGACGCTCGACACTAAAATGAGAGCGAGCCTTTTCGAAATGACACAAACAGCTCAGCCTCCTCTGCTCATGTGTGTTGACTTATTGTAGTTAAATCATCCATCAGTCCAAAGTTCAGCTGCTCCGTCTCCTCAGACAGGTTGTGGTGCGCTGAATTACCAAGTGGTTTATTTAAACAGCGCCTTAAATTCATGAACCTTCTAGTCTGTTTGAACCTGTTTCCAGTCATGCTAAGCTAAGCTAACGAGCGGTCGGCTCAAAGTTCATATTCAGGTAAAGCAGAGGGGATCGAAATGTTTCAGGCAGAGGACAGAAAGTCAAAGCTAATGGCTGCACCATCACAGGCTGCTGGGTCACAAGCTTCCTTCATTGACTGACTTGTCTCTGTTTGTGTCTCTGTGTGGTGTGTGTGTGTGTGTGTGTGTGTGTGTGTCTCTGTGTGTGTGTCTGCGTGTGTGTGAGCACACTTCACTCGGGGTGAAAAACAGGATGTGATGTAACATCCTGAGGACATTATTAGCGTTAGAGAAGGTGGAGGTCAGATCAGAGTCAGCAGACGATCTGAAGAAGATGTCGTCCCACAAACAGACGCCTGAATTCAGTCGCTTCGGACAATCGGTTCTGATCCGAAAACCAGTCGAGTCGTCAGTTTCTCAGCAGGAGAATCACATGAGTAATGAATCCTTTGAAGACGTCGTGTCACATGTTGTTCTGCAGTGGAACACCTCAGTGGAGAGCAGCCATTATCACTGGTATTACTTACACCTCTGAGGATGCAAAATGTCCGCGGTGAGAAATGCTGTGGGAGGCTGTCAGATTCATGCTAATATCTGTCCTCACTGAAGTCTCTGACACCGAGTCCAAATCATATCCAGCTGTCAATCTCTTCATCAGGCACGGATACAAGTCAGCAGAAAGTTTAAGAGATGGGACTAAAATAAAAAGTGAGAGCCAGCAGCTCTGTGATGATGAACTGTTAATACAACTGTGAGAAAGTTTCCTCAGCAGTACAGGTGGAGTGGTGGTCGTCATGTCCTCACCTGAGTGCTGACGGAGTCTCAGGTGAAGTTTTGTAGTCGTAGCAGTAAAAAACAACCCAGAAAAAAAACATGAAATGTCTCCAACAGGTGACAGTTTGAGGTAAAGCAACTAAAACAGGTGAAACTTGACGAGGAGGAGATGATGAAACTTTTTTGGTGGACTGTTCCTTTAACCATTTCTCTTTAAATGTAACACACTGGCTACAAATGACCACAGAAATAAACACGTTTGTCAGTTCCACATTTCTGCGTCATGCAGGTCAACTGCTCCTCGCCCACCTACCAGCGACTGCTGTTTGTGCAGTGACACACACTGCACATGAACCTTTGACTGTATCGACTCTGCCGCCATTTTGTAGCCTTCTTCACAGCCCACAGTCGGTAACATCGCAGCCTAATAATAGTGATGACAGACACAATGTAGCATTTACATCTTTATCCTGCTGACAGTCTGACAGTGACCTGAGCAGAGGCCTGAACACAACACAACAACTCTTCTCCTCCAGACACAACTTATACATCACAGTGATGTTGTTCTCGTCCTTCTCTCCCAAAAATTCAAAATAATGTGAATATTTCCATGTAGTTACTGCCGTCCTCTCTGTCATCTCGCCATATTGAATTAACCAGCTACACAGCTGCAGGTTTACCTGCTGCAGCCGCCTGCTGAGCAGCAGGAGAGCAACAGTCAGACGAGGCTTCAGGGATTTTATTTTATTTTGTGGCAACAAAAGGAAAAGAGCATTTTTTTCAGTAACAGATTACTTTTATGAAAAAGTAAATAACGGATTACTTGAATTGCAGAAGTAATGCGTTACCCCAACACTGCACACCAGACACGTTCAACTGACCCACACACCGTGTGGACTGGTGGCGCCGCCCAAGTGCCATCATTAAACGCTGTGTGTGGGCCGGATGACTGTCTGGTCCAGTTTTGCTATCTGGCTATGCTAACGGACATGCTAACAATTACTCTTTCAGAACACACACTGTCTGATGAACTCCTCACACTTACGTGACGAAGTTTTCTCTTCCTCGTGAACATTAGCTCGGTCGCTAACTAGCAGCAGATGTCAGAATGCTAATGAGAGACATTTTGTGTGTGTGTGTGTGTGTGTGTGTGTGTGCGTGTGTGCGTGTGTGTGTGTGTTTCAGCCACATGCCTCTGAGTCCGGCTGCTGACACCAAACATGATCGCCCGCGGCAACAGGCGGTTACTAACGGCAACCCGACAGGCTCTGTTGTTGCCAGGGACGACGACGCGGATGACACGCCCTCCGGAAACAGCATTGTCGTCCGCATTGGCATCCCGGACCTGCAGCAGACGGTAACACACACATAAATATATACAGTATATATATAAATAACGTTATATAAATACTGTATATGACTGTGGAGGATAAGAAAAGACGACATGAATGAATCAGCAGGACAAACCTGTGTGTCTGTCTGTCTGTGTCTCTGTCTCTTTCTCTGTCTGTCTGTTTCTCTGTCTCTGGCTCTCTCAGAAGTGTTTGCGGTTGGACCCAGAGTTACCAGTTTGGACCAGTAAGCAGAGGGTTCTGGTGACGTTGACTCAGTCTCTGTCGGATGTTTTGAACTATGGTCTCTTCCAGCCGGCGTTCAACGGCCGAGCCGGAAAGTTTCTGGACGAGGAGCGGCTGCTGAAGGAATACCCTCTCCCTCCCATCACGCCCATCCCATACCTGGAGGTACGCTTCCTCCTTTAAAGGATAATTACACTGTTTCATTCTGTCAACAGTGTGTTGGTCCGTCTGTCAGTACTTCCTGACTTCCTGTCTGAATAGCGGATAGAGCCGTTCTGACTTTCTGACTGAAAGTGGGTGGTACCAGAGGTCGCCATCTTGGCAGGACCTGACTGCACCTTAACTCCTGGCCAATCAAAGATTCTTGCATGTGTATAAATGTTGTTTGTATTAGTAGAAACTAGCTCTGACCTTCGACCTTTTATTTCACAGTTTCGTTACAAGAGGAGAATTTACACGCAGAGCTACGTGGACGATAAACAGCTGGCCAAGCTACACACCAAGGTACACACACAAACACACACACTGCTGAGCTGCTGCATGCAGCTACAGACACAAATGTTGTGTTTGATGTAAGTTAGACAATAAAATCTGAACTGATCCGTTTGTTGGTGTCGATATTTTTCAGGCCAACCTGAAGCGCTTCATGGAACATGTGCATCAGAAGAATGTGGAGAAGGTTTCCAAATGGCTGGAAAAGGGCCTGGACCCCAACTTCCATGACTCTGACACCGGGGGTGAGCACGAACACACACACACACACACACACACACACACACACACACACACACACACACACACACACACCACCATCGGAAAAATAGAAAAATAGCGTCTCTTTCATGTTAACTTCAGTAACGTAAGTAAAGTTATGATGTCACAGCACGTTAAAGCATGTAAATATTCATCGACTCCAAAAGAAGTCGAGACGTTCATATTATTTAGAAAAAATCAAGTTAATGAGGTCAAACATTAAATATATCGTCTCAACAGATGTTTGTCAGCAGATGATCTCATTCAGCTTCACAACTTTTTTTGGTATCAGGGTTGAATTAATTAAAAACACTCGCACTCGTTTTGTTAGCTGTTAGCATTTGTGCTATTCCTGTTGTCAGCTGAGTGTCCGACATTTTATAAATTCAGATTTCATAAATGCTGACGTCAAAAGGTCCAATTTCATTTTCAGATTAATTGATTATTCAACAGTTTCTTTATGTTTCCTGTGTTAAAACTTGCTATATGACGATTTAAATGTGGTCTAATAGCTGTCAAATTTAAATACGTTGAGTCATAGATCATCAGAGTCAACCTGAAAAATCCATTATGTAAAATCTGTATGTAAAGGTAATTTAAACCTCCACATCGCTGACCCGTGTGTCTCCAGCCTCCCTTTAGAGGACGCGTGTTTGTCGGATCTATTTTCAGAACCATAATAACTCTTGTGTTTGTGTCTCAGAGTGTCCTCTGACTCTGGCCGTCCAGCTGGAGGAGAGCTGTGAGTTGATTAAAGTGCTCCGCAGTGGAGGAGCTCACCTGGACTACAGGACCAGAGACGGTATCACCGCTCTGCACCGAGCCGTCCTCTGCAGGAACAGCGCCTCGCTCACTGTAAGAGAAGCGTCCTTCTCATGGTTTTTCATATTTATCATGAAACAACAGGTTATTTGAACAATTACTGCGTCTTGGGTCGTCGATGAGGCAATGTCTGTTTTTTACTCAGTAATTTAACATTTCAAGCACCACAGAGTGTCTCCAGTCATGTTGAAGGAAAGTGCTGTATTCATGTAAACACAACAATCAAATATCTGATAGAAATGACAGAAACAATAAAATCCATAAAGATATTATAAGATATAAAATGAAAGTAATCGTCCTCTGCGGTGGCCTCAGTGTTGTTACTGTGTGACTCTTATTTTGAAATAAAAATCACACTAATGACACTCTACTTCCTGAAAATCTAGAAGTGACTTGGTTCAGTCCAACAACTCTTTCAGTGTCACATGTACTGTAAAACTGTAAAAACCAGAATACAAATTTAATGAGTTTTACACGAGCGACAGCATGGCGGGTTGATGCCTCGTGGCGGCCATTTTGTAAAATGCATTTTTCACGAATATTGTCACTGTTACCTTCCTCACGAGTGACACCTGTTAAAAAACAAAGATAAAAAGTCGTTTCTGTGAGGCTTCAGTGTTTCTGTGTTCATTCACCTTCACCATGAAGAGCTCGACGTCAGAGTCTTTTTTTATCCCGATGTCTCATCGTCCTTGAGTTCAACAGCACGTCACTGAGTGCTGTCCTGTCCTGATCTGGTCCTCAGACTCTGCTGGACCTCGGAGCGTCTCCGGACTACAAGGACAGCAGAGGGCTGACTCCCCTCTATCACTCTGCCATGGTGGGCGGCGCCCCCTACTGCTGCGAGCTGCTGCTGCAGGACCACGCCACCCTCGGTACGGAGGCTCGCAGGGCCAATCCAGCTGTTGTTATACGTGCGTGTGTGTGTGTGTGTGTGTGTGTGTGTGTGTGTGTGTGTGTGTGCGTGTGTGAGAGTGTGTGTGTGTGTGAGAGATGACTGCCTTTTAAACATCACTGCCTGTGGTTGTTTTTTTATTTTTGAGCTTTTATGAGAAAAACACTTCACTGCTGAAAGAATTGTTGTTGTCATGGTTTCAGGGATGACTGATGAGAACGGATGGCAGGAAATCCACCAGGTGACACACACACACACACACACACGCACACACACGCACGCACACAGACTAACACACTCACACACACAATCAATCAGTTAAATTACCTTGCCTATATAATTATGGTTTGTGTGTGTGTGTGTGTGTGTGTGTGTGTGTGTGCAGGCATGTCGCTTTGGTAACGTGCAGCACTTGGAGCACCTGCTGTTCTATGGCGCTGACATGAGTTCCCAGAATGCATCAGGAAACACTGCACTGCACCTCTGTGCTCTCTACAACCAGGTAACTCATGAAAAGAGGTTGTTCCCGCCTCAGTCCTGCTGTTGACTTGCTGCGTGTCCTGTGCTTTTATTTTGAAGTTAAATCAATGTATTGTTGTTGGTTTTTTAGGACAGCTGTGCCCGAGTGCTGCTGTTCAGAGGAGCAAATAAAGACATCAAAAACTACAACAACCAGACTGCCTTTCAGGTAAAACAAAACTACAACTACCAGACAAAAAACTACAACTACCAGACAAAAACTACAACTACCAGACAAAAACTACAACCAAGACAAAAACTACAACTATCAGACAAAAAACTACAACTACCAGACAAAAAACTACAACTACCAGACAAAAACTACAACAACCAGACAAAAAACTACAGCTTCCAGACTGCCTTCAGGTAAATACTTGTTGGCCAGTATAATGTCCAAACAAGATAAAAGCGTGATAACTGAAATGATTCAGTCCCAAACAAATCCTCACTTCTCCTGTTTGTGTGATGAAAACTAGTCAGAAAAATCTTTTTAACGTGAAACTAAACAAACACGAGTTTTTAAAGATTTCTTCAGGAGAAACAGTGAAGAAGTCAGACGGACTGACGTGTCGTCGGTTTGAGCCTTTATGAAAAACATAGAATAAAGACCGTCTGGTCCTTTAATGGATATATATAAAAGGCTAATGTCTGATATAGCTCTGTGTGTGTGTGTGTGTGTGTGTGTGTGTGTGTGTGTGTAGGTGGCGATAATTGCTGGGAACTTTGATCTCGCAGAAATCATTAAGATCCACAAAACCTCTGACGTTGGTGAGTTGGCTGAGAGTGTGAGCACATTTAAACGGTGTGTGTGTATGTGTGCGTGCGTGCGTGCGTGCACGTACAACAGTAGCTGGTGAAGTTAACTGTGTGTGTCTGTCTGTCTGTGTGTGTGTGTGTGTGTGTGCGTGTCTGTCTGTGTGTGTATATATGTTTATATGCGCCCAAGTAGTTCCCTTCAGAGAAACTCCTTCCTACACGAAGCGCCGTCGAGGCGGTCAGCCCAGGACGTCTGCTGGAAACGGTCTGTCGTCTCCTCGCTCTCTGATTCGCTCAGCCAGTGACAACGCTCTGGAGAGCCCCGCCTCCTCTCCTGGCCCCTCCCTCCAAAGCCTGGAAACACACCACGACACGCACACACACTCGCTACGACGACACACACGCCGCCTCAGGTAAGAACACACACACACACACACGCACATAAATACAGAATTCAATCATTTACAAACAAAGTGTTCCTGACACCACCTGTATCACCTCCACCTGCCTCACCTCCACCTGTCTGTGTCTTCCTGTATCACCTCCACCTGCCTGTCTGTACCTGTCTGTCTCTACCTGTATGTCCTCCACCTGTATGTCCTCCACCTGCCTGTCTGTACCTGTATGTCCTCCACCTGTCTGTCTCTACCTGTATGTCCTCCACCTGTCTGTCTCTACCTGTATCACCTCTACCTGCCTGTCTGTACCTGTCTGTCTCTACCTGTATGTCCTCCACCTGTCTGTCTCTACCTGTATCACCTCTACCTGTATCACCTCCACCTGCCTGTCTGTACCTGTATGTCCTCCACCTGTCTGTCTCTACTTGTATGTCCTCCACCTGTCTGTCTCTGCCTGTATCATCTCCACCTGTCTGTCTCTACCTGTCTCTCCTCCACCTGTCTGTCTCTACCTGTATCACCTCCACCTGCCTGTCTCTGCCTGTATCATCTCCACCTGTCTGTCTCTACCTGTATCACCTCCACCTGCCGGTCTCTGCCTGTATCATCTCTACCTGTATCACCTCCACCTGCCGGTCTCTGCCTGCATCATCTCCACCTGTATTTTTCTACCTGTATCACCTCCATCTGTCTGTCTGTACCTGTATCACCTCCACCTGTCTGTCTCTACCTGTCTCTCCTCCACCTGTCTGTCTGCAGCCCCAGCGGTGGCGGCCATGTTGAGACCAGCCCGCCCTCGTCCCCTCCCCTCACTCCTCAGATGAGGAAGAGGAGGCTGTACAGCGCCGTGCCGGGTCGCACCTTCATCGCCACGCGCTCCCACGTCCCCCAGGGGACGGGAGAGATCCAGCTGCACCGAGGAGAGAGGGTCAAAGGTCAGACAGACTGAAGAAGACGTGATGAGACCATGTTGGTGTAGATCTGCGGAGGTGACACTCACTCTGTGTTGTGGATCTATAGTTCTGTCTATAGGTGAAGGAGGATTCTGGGAGGGAAGTGTTAAAGGAAGGACCGGGTGGTTTCCTGCCGACTGTGTGGAGGAAGTCCAGATGAGACAGTACGACCCACGACTGGGTGAATAATCACTGGATATTTATAGTTTAACACAAGACATCCATCTGTGACTGAGGCTCACTCTGCTCTTCTACATGATGTATGTCTGTGTTCCAGAGACGAGGGAGGACCGCACCAAGAGACTGTTCAGACACTACACTGTAGGATCATACGACAACTACACCTCCTACAGGTACAACGCCGTCATTACACCTGCTGCAGGCACCACCACGGATACTGTACATACACATCAGAGAGGTATCATCAACGTGTCATGAGGAGTAACAATAAAAAGATCAGAAACTACTCTTAAAGATTAAATAATAAACTTTATTTGTCATGCACTTTTCAAATCATACTGTAGAAAGTTCTTTACAAAGAAATAAAAATAAGATTTATTTATACAAGCCAATATTACAAATCTGCCTCGAGGGGAAACAACATCTTCTGTCCTGAGAGAGAAACAGAAACAAAATGTCGACATCTGTGAAGAATATGGATACATGACCGAACAGAAACAGCAGCAGAGCTTCAACACTAAGAACAAAAATATGTATATACACAAACGTATACAGAATATAATATACACAACAACTTCTACACATATTTCAGGTTATTGTCGAGTGATTTCACCCTCCGGTCGTAAAGTTTGACCTGACAAGTTCAATCTAGATCTAACGACCTGTATTCAGTGGTTGAATGTAAAGTATTTAAGTGCAAATATATGTAACTTTATACTTCTACCTCACCACATCTCAGAGGCAAATAATGTACTTTATACTCCACTACATTATCTGACAGCTGTAGTTACTATAGTTTTCATACCCTTCTTGTCAGGTGTAAACACAGTGTGGTGTGAGTACTTTACTAAAGTAAAGGATCTGAGTAGTTCCTCCAACACTGACAGTGTGCATTTACTACACAATGACCCTCCTTCACTCTGAATGTGTTGTGATAAATGTATATTTGTGTGTTTTAGTGACTATGTGATCGAGGAGAAGACGGCCGTGCTGCAGAAGAGAGAGAGCGAGGGATTCGGCTTCGTCCTCAGAGGAGCTAAAGGTAGAAAGGAAGGATGGATGGATGGATGATGGAGGAGTGGTGGGTGTCTGGAGGTGTTGGGAAGAAAAAAGAAGGATATTTAAAACAGTGAAGTCTTCAGAGGCAGAGCAGTGAAACTCCTCACCGCCGCGGTGTTTCATAATAACGACAGATTCTTTCAGGAGGATTTCAGCCGCGATTTAAAAATACTAGAAACAGATTTGAATTTCTGTCGTATTTATCTTCACCCTGAATTTAAAAATGTTACTGTACTGATCTCCTCGGCGTTCCCCAGATAATCAAACAAACTGAGGGTTTGTGGACAGACATATACAGCAGCACAGAAACATGTAACTAACTCCAGTCAGACCTCCTCAGTTGGCCTCTTCATACTACGATTCCCATGATCCTCAGCTGTTGTTGCAATGGACAGGAAGTCAGTCAGAGGTGAGAATCTCAGCTGCAGCAAAAAAAGAGACGGCACGAATGAGAAGCAACAACGATAAAACTTCCAGCTCATAAATGTGATTCTTCCAGTGCTGGTTTATAGAAGATCGTCAGAGTTGCACTGCTGCTGGGACTGAACGGGTCAGGTTCTGAACATTATTTTCTTGTCTGCGTGCTCACAGCCTGAGGAGAGAAGCTGCTCTGTATACAGCAGAGGTCGTCTGTATAACTGGCTTATAACGCAACATTTTGGACCAAACCAAACTCCATTCAAAAATCTGGTGTTTTATGGTCGGGCCTTATTTTTTCACAGTATAAACTGTAGTTACATCATCACAAAGAGTCTTTTCTGATTCACTTTGATCGACAGGCTCAACCGGCACAAGTCATTCAGTCTGTAACATCATTAACTGACCTGTGATGAGGTGTTTGACACAGACGGACACGTATTGACTAACCTCTGGGATGACTTTTAGGCGTTGTGTTAGCAGCTTCTTCACTCGGTTCTGCCTGCTCTCATCTGTGACTGTGGAAACATTGCAGTGCCGGCAGAATTAACAGACTGGCTGAACTCACGTTGGTCGCAGCATCGCAGCCTCCTGGACAGACTGATGACTCCACGTGACGTTCTGCATGAATAACAGAACAAAGATTTTAATTTATTCTCAGAGTCAGACGTGAAAATGGTTTGGAGATAACAATGAAGAGCTAATGTGTCTGCTCTGCTCTGCGCTGTCTGAAGTGTTTTCATTTTGACCAGGTGACCTGCAGCTGTGACAAACAACAGAAGATTAAACACGTTTCATTTAAACTGCAGCGACCTCTCCCAACCTGGAGACGCTCTTTTGTTCTGATGATTTTACCCGTCTGACGTCCGCTCAAAACAGTCACCTCACAATGAGTTTGCAAATAATAAATACTCTGCCCCGAGAGGAAAGTTACATGTTGTTGGAGCGTCCATCTTTGATTTATTTTGTCTTTCTTCTCTGTTTAAAGCTGAGACCCCCATCGAGGAGTTCGCCCCCACCCCGGCGTTCCCCGCCCTGCAGTACCTGGAGTCGGTCGACCAGGGGGGCGTGGCCTGGAGGGCGGGGCTACGGACCGGAGACTTCCTCATAGAGGTAACAGTTGTCCTCTAACGTATGACGTCATTAGATCAACCTCTAGTGTCCTCACCTGTCTGTCTGCGGTCCAGGTGAACGGCGCCGACGTGGTGAAGGTGGGCCACCGGCAGGTCGTCTCTCTGATCCGTCAGGGAGGAAGTCGGCTGCTGATGAAGGTCGTTTCTGTTTCCAGAAAATCAGAATCCAACCTGATCAGGAAGAAAGGTTTCCTTTACTTTCTTTAATCTGTCTTCATGTTTTGTTCACAGATGATTCTCGTTTATTTCATTATTTGCTTAAATTAATAGAAGTTTACTCAAAGTAACGGTGCGTTTCATTTGGTCGCCTGTCGCTAAAACTTCCAGGAGAGTCAGAGAACGAGACTAAACATAACGTGAAGAAAACTTTTAAACATTATCTCATCTGTGAGTCGCGTCAGAGAAATCCCATGATCCCACGCTACTTGTTCTGTTTTGATTGAGACCCCTAGTGGCAGAAATGACAAACTGCACGCTGAACTACTTTCTTTAATAATTATTCTGCAGCTGAAATGAAGCTGAACTTCCTGAGACTTTGCTTCGCCATAAAATTACAAAAACAAACAAACAAACTGATTTCACTGTGTTATTGTGTTGGTCTGCACCGTGTTCACTCTCCAACTGTCATCTGATTGGTTGTTGTCTTGTAGCTCCACCCCCTCCAAAACGAGCACCCAGCACCTCGTTGACTCTTCGGTCCAAGTCCATGACCGCTGACCTGGAGGAGATAGGTAAAGCAAACACACACACACACACGCACACACACAGGCACACACGCACACACACACAGACACACACACAGCGTGCAGAGTTAAGTCAAACTGTAGGAGTGTGTGTTGTTGACCTTTGCTCTGTCTGCAGCCAGGAGGAGACGCATCGGTGAGTCACATGATGTTTGTTGTTGTCGTTTGTGTGTTTTCTTTGTTGTGATGTCACACTGCAGTGATGATGATGTCAGTCTCTTGGCATGACGTTGAACTGATGTTGCAATGATGCTGTTAAAGTGACGTAATAGCCGGGCCGTAGCTGACATCACTGAACACAGGTCATCACCAGTGGTGGAGGAAGTACTCGGATACTTTACTCAAGTAAAAATAATAATTTAGATTAAAATTATTAATATTAAACAATCAAAGATGTTTTCCATCAGATAGAGTCAGTGTGAAGTTAAACACACCTCAGTGTCTCTGCAGTCCTGCTGCGGCCCTGCTGACTGATGTCATGATGTGTCATGTTGTTGTTGTCGTGGTCTTGTTGTGACATCACGAGGCTGTGTCTCGTTATGTTTGTTTGTTTATCGTGTTCGTATGATGTCTCCTCCCTGCAGAGAAACTGGATGAGATGTTGGCCGTGGGTCAACAGGAAGTGGTCCTGAGGGCCCGCCCAACAGACGACTTCAGAGCAGCGACGGTGAAGCAGAGACCGACCAGCCGACGCATCACACAGGCTGAGATTAATGTGAGACGAGTGTTTAACAAACAAACATCTGAACGCATCGAGAGACTCGCTAAGGCAGCAGCTGCGTCTCCATCCAGGAATTAATCACATTTTAAGATTGATGGGAATCAATTTCACAAAAACAAGTTTTTAGGCTCGTTTGAGGTTTTTAACTTTTAAAAATTGTCTTTCACAGTTTGAATATTTGACTTTGATTTTTGTGTTGCATGCTCTTCTTCTGCGACTGGAGAATCGGCGTTTGTTTGCATTAATATTGACAGCTTTTGTAATTTAATGGCAGATACTGCTACACAAAATTATGATAAGTTTTACTGCAAGTTTCTACCATGTGTTCTCATGAACTGCAGCCTCATTATACATCTGTGTGTTTGTGTGCAGTCGCTGTTTGAGCGTCAGGGTCTGGTGCCGCCCACAGCTCCAGAGAAGAGCACCATGGCTTTACCCCGAGGAATGTCCAGAACCAAGAGCTTTGGTGAGACACGCACACATGAAACTGGTATTACTGATATTCTGGTGGTTTGTTTGGTTGCGTCTCGTGAGATGGTTTACCTTTATCTTAACGTCTCCATGGTCACCTCGGCAGGCACACCTGAGGATGACAGGATCTCGGCTCTGATCAACGAAAGTCGGTTTCCACGGAGCTCCTCACTGACGGACAGCTTCATCCCTCCTCCTCCTCAGCAAGCTCCACCTCCTCCTCCGTCTGCCTCCTCCACCTCCTCGCTCTTCCTCCTCGACTCTGGCCCTCCACCTTCCTTCCTTCCCCCTCCTCCCCCGGCTAGAGGGGAGGGGCTGACCCGGTCCAGCTTCAAGCCAGGGGCGGAGCCAAGGCTCCAGGAGCTCTCTGATTCGCCATCGAGGAGCCACGCCCACGCCGAGCGACAGAGGAAGGCGAGGTCGATGATCATCCTGCAGGACACGCCGCCGCCGCTGCAGCCTGACGCACACGCCGCTGCCACGCACACGCTGCACACCGCCACGCACACTGCAACACACACGCTTCACACCGCGACACACACCTCCACGCTCTCTCTCCACAGCACCAGCCCCGCCCTTGGTCACTCACCGCTGTCACGCCGCCGGGGACGACCAATAGAAAACCCTTATGCTAACGTGGGACAACAGGCTGCGCCTTCCAAGCCGCAGAGGAGGAAGTCACCTTTGTTGAAACAACTTCCTGTTGAGGAGCAGGGTTAGGACTGTTCAGACATGTTATCTTTCTGATTCTGTCGAGTTATATAAGCTTTGATTACATTTACAATAATTAACTTCCTTCATTGGTTGGAGACTAGTTAAATTAATGTTTCTTTCTTCTGCTTGCAGAAAAACATTTCCGTGTGCTCTAAATTAAGACACAATTCAAAGTTGCAGACAGCTGATTGTGACGTCTGTCAGCTGACTCGCTTGTTTTCTTTCAGGTCTTGGAATGAAAGATCACGATCCGACTAAACTGGAGATACCCGGCAGCCCCAGCAGGGCGGAGCTGTACCAGCAGCAGGTTCTTTCAGAGCGGGCTCGGGTTCAGGGCCGCAGGTCGTCCCTCTTCCTGTCTGTGGAGGGATCCGGCTCTGAGAACCAGGTGCCCCCCCTCCTCACTCAGAGCCATTCGATGGATGACCTTGGAGAGCTTCCTCCTCCAGCCCCGGTCCTGTCGCCCTCACCAACACCGCACACCTTCCTCCACCCGCTGACGGGGAAACCTCTAGGTAGGTCTGACAGTTGTTTGTTATAGTTCTGGTCCTGATGAGACCGGAGGACAGACTTCAGTATTAACCTTCTCTAAATCAGAGTGATTAAACCAGGACAGAACCTTTAGGTGGTCCAGAGTTAGGAGGGGCAGCAGACAATGTGGACTACAGAAGCAAAAGTAAACTGTCTGTTGCAGAGGAGATGTAGAGCAGCCTCTGCAGCGCCAACACTGATCAACCATGAATCCATCCATACTAAAACTTTCCTCCTTTAATCTCCTCTCCTCTCCTCAGACCCCTCCTCTCCACTCGCCCTGGCTCTCGCTGCACGAGAACGAGCGCTCACTGCTCGCACGCCGAGCCCAGAGCCTCGAATGAAACACGCATCTGCCTCCACCACGCCCATCCCCACCCCGGCTGCCAGCCCAGAGGGCAGACACAAGCGCACCCCTCTCACCACCCCGCAGAGCAGCCCCGAGCCACGGTCCAAACGCACCACCCCTCAGACGAGCCCCGAGCAGCGAACCAAGCGCACTACTCCCCAGACCAGTCCCGAGCTGAGGCATAAACGCATAACCCCGCCCTTGTTCCCTGACGGACAGGTGGAGCGTCCAGAGACAGAGGGAGGAGTGACATCACCTGCAGGCCCCTCCCCTGAGCGCTGGAAACCCACCCCCTTGCCAACGCTGTCCAATGAGACTCACGCTCTGATTGACAGGCGCAGGAGCCTCACAGTGGGCAGCTCGGAGGAGGAGGGCGGGGCTTACACAGTTACACTCCCACCGGCGTTGTTGTCATCCAGTGATGAGGAGACGAGGGAGGAGCTCCGCAGAATTGGCCTGGTAACTCCACCCCCTGCCTTCGCCGTTGCTCCCGCCCCTCCTCCCCCGTCCTCCCTCACCTTGTTGCCACGGCGAGGTGGGGAAGGAGGAGGAGGAAGTGGTCCTGATTCTATAGGTAGACAAGGAGATGAGGAGGAAGGAGGTAACGAACGGCTCCACGAGAGCTCCTCCTCCCCCAGCTCGCTCCCTCCCTCCATCACCCTGGCCTCCCCTCCTGCTCCATCTTCCCCCTCCTCCCCTCCTGCTGCTCATCCTTCCCCCTCCTCCCCCGCCACTTCCCCAATAGCTCTGAAGCCACGCCTTCGTTCACCTATCGGTCGAGGCCGCTCTTCTCTCCGGGATCCTCTCCTGAAGCAATCCTCAGACAGTGAGCTCCTCCCGTCTGCTGCGTCCTCCTCCTCCCCCTCCTCCCCACTCTGCTCCTCCCCCACCGGTGGCGGTGGCCGACAGCCGCGCTACCTGTTCCAGAGGAGGTCCAAGCTGTGGGGCGGCGGGGACGACCGGGACGAGCGACGGGGCCTCAGCCCAGATGAAGGGGGAGGCCGTCCGGCAGCACTGGGAGGTCAGGGTTCGGGGTCAGCCGTGGATCTGACCAGCCGCTCGGCATCGGCTCTGGAGCTGAGCGGCAGGGCGGGGTCTGGACTGGATCTCGCTAACCGGCTACAGCTGCTCAACAAAGACAGTCACTCTCTGGGGGAGGAGCCGAGTCCCCTGGACCCGGGCAGGAGGTCACCAGTAGGAGGTGCCAGGTACAACAAACTGCCTTACTACCGACCTGATGGGTGTGTGTGTGTGTTAGTGGTCGACCAAAGTCAACGCAGTCGTATATATTCATATTTTAAATGATTTTTTTTTCTCAGTTTTTTTTTAATGTAACACTAACGGGTCAAAATTTAACAATCTTTGGTATTTATTATTATAACAGTTGAACATTAGAGCTCCTCCTTTCAAGACGAGATAACTTTTGGTGAGAATAAACAAAACGATCTGATGGGGTGGAGGATTAATGTCTATTAGTCGACAATGAAAAACACGTACGGCTGCTGCGTATCTAACTGTGTCAACTTGTTTACTTTAGATTAAGAGGATTATTTATTATTTTCAGCAGAAGTGTCCTTTAAATGATGATGAATGACTCAATGTTTCCTCCAATCACAATGGTGACTACTCCCCCGTGTGGTCGGTGGAGGCTGCGCAGCCCTCGGCAACTACCGGAGCCAAGTTCAGCAGATAAATAGTTTGTTAAACGTCCTATTGGCACCGATCAATCGGCCAAATTGGTCGACCTCTAGTGTGTGTGTGTGTGTGTGTGTGTGTGTGCATATTGTAACCAAACCTGTTGTTTGTGTTGTTCCAGATGTTTGGACAGTGGAGAGACTAAATCGTAGGTTTTTATCTCTGGTAAACATTTCTCGTTATCGCTAAGAGATTCGCTAACAGCGAACTAACATGCACCTTCTTTGCCGATGACTAACTACTAAATGTCTTAAATTACTATTCATCCGTCTGTTGGCTTTAAGCCTTGGGATTGATCGTTTGATAAAAAGTAATTGTCCAATTAAAGCTTTGCAACCACGACAAGCAGAGGTTGCGTTAGACTCTCTTGTTGTCCGTCATTTTGACTGACGAGAAGAAATTTATCATAATTTCTGTTTAATTTTCATTTTTAATGATAGTGAGCCTATTTAATCTTCAAAAATACCTCAATCGCAATAAAATATACAGAACAAATGTACAGATTATGCATCAGTACTGTTCAGATTTTTCCATCATTATTAAAAAAGTCTGGTAACGAGGCCTGTCAAGCTTTGTGTCTTCAGCATGTTGTATGCGTGACACTCCTGTGCAATATTTCATAAAGACAGTTTGGAGAGTGGTGACCTTTTTGTTAACCTTTATCTTTATCTGCTCTGATGAAAGCTGCAAACAATAACATATCCAACATATCCATTAGCATCTCAGTAGCTAGCACAAACAGATAACTAGCTTCGCTGTGATATAAATATATTTATATCACAAATATATTTCTGTCTTCTACATCGATTATTGACTTTTTGCGTGGGACATGTTAGCTTTAGCATCGGTCCTTTACAAAAATATCATGAATGTATAGATTAGGGATGAGCGAGTAAACCATTATCTTTATGTACATCCGTTCTCAGAATTGCCGTGTTTTTAGCAAGAAGTGGTCGTTGGGTGCTTAAACTGATGTTGATCAGAAACTGGTATATTTATTAGGAAAGTATTTACATAACAGCCTCAAAAGTGTTTTGTTTCTTTTGTTCACTGCTGTTTAAAACCTGATGTTTATAAAATTACTATGAATTAAAAGTTAAACCTGCTGCAGTGGCTGAGGAGGGCGGGGCTTAACGAACCGTCAGTTAGCTCCATGTAGAAACATTAATAACTACGTTGAGTGACGTTTATGTAACATACAAACTGTCTGTTGTGTTGCAGGTTGTTCTCCAGTCTTGGTGAACTTCACACCATCTCCCAGCGAGGATTCGGCGCCAGCTACACCGTCCGACCAGGAAGCCGCTACCCTGTCACCCGCCGGAGCCCCTCCCCCTCTCCCTCCCCATCTGATAGGTCAATAGGGATCACCTCCTCCTGCTCTGAAAGGCCAGACCTGAGCTCAGGTCGCGGTCTCACCATCCTGAAGTCGTCCAGCCTCAGCCTCCCCTCAGAACCAAAGGAGGTTCGGTTTGTGATGAGAAGCGCCAGTGCACGAACCAGGTCCCGTTCACCCTCACCTTCACCCCACGCCTCCCCCTGCCCCTCCCCGGTCCTCAGCGGGCCCCTGCTGGCCCTGAGGCCATGGAGGCAGCGGCCCCTCAACTTGTGGAATAAATATGACGTGGGGGACTGGCTGGAGAGCGTGGGCCTGGCCGAACACCGCCAGCGCTTCCAGGAGCACGAGATCGAAGGCTCCCATCTCCCCGCGCTCACCAAAGATGACTACGTGGAGCTGGGCGTCACCAGACTGGGACACCGGATCAACATCGAGAGGGCACTCAGACAGCTGCTGGATGGTTCTACTTGACCCCTCACCTCTGACCACTAACCTCTAGACATCCTGAACTGTGACCTCATAACCCCTGACCTCTGGTCAGACACTAGGCCATCTCTTTGACTAGGATATCTTAGCAGTGACTGAATCTTTAGACCTTTGTACCAACATTGAGCCCAGCTCTCTGAGTGATCTCGGTGACATTTTGTCTGGTCAGCTCTTTGATCAGCCTTGAAGGACTGGTAGCACCAGCGTCTGTGTCCAGTGTTCAGCTTCAGGCTCGTTATAGACTCCAGGATATAGTCCGACCCGTCGTCTCATGCCTCGTGTTCACGCCGGACAAACGTTCAACCAAATCTTTCAAAAATAAAGACAACAAATGATCCACAGCCATCAAGAGTCTGCTGGACAGGGTGAAGCCAAACTCTCATACAATCACACAAACATTATCAAAAGCCGTCAAATGTTTGTGATTCACACCGTACTGTCCCTATTCAGGAGCGGTGAACGCCATATGCAATATTTTCACTATCAAATATCAAACAGCTGTTACGGCATCTTCGGGCTTTTAATTTGAAAAGAAAATGCGCGCAGAGCTGTCGCAGCAGCGGAGGCAAAACACGCTGATATTCAGGAGGTTACTACAGGTCACCTGGCCTGAGGTAGCGGCATGCACACATCGCTTTAACAAACACGGAGGACTCAAGAACACCAGCTCGCCAATTTAACAATATTTCAGCTTTCGAACAGGAGAAAATGGTGAGCACAGTAACTGGCTCAACCTCAGAGTCCAAGCTATCGAGCCACAATAATATCTTGTATCGTAATATTTGGGCAGGACAGTATCGTGATATAAGATTCTGGATGTAGCCTCAGCCTCATCGTGAGGAACGTCTGACCTTCAGAGCTGGAAATGCGACTTCAGGTGCGTTCCAGATGAAATTTGCGACCAGGAACAAATGTAACAACGTGATGTCACCATCCTGTGAATGACACTATACGAGTGTCAAACTGGCTGCAACACTTGCATTAAAATAAAATCCATTTTAACTCCAAGTTACTCCAAATCTGGATCTCTAGATTAACTAAACTGAACTCTGATCGACTGATCAGCAGCAAAGATATTTACTTTCAGACAGGATTAAAAAAACAAGATAATTATAATGTTTGATAATCTGTTAGCAGTGAATCGTTGGAAGGTTTGTCTATAAAAAGACAAGAAATAAGCGATTAATTAATAAATTGTTCCCAATATTTTTATCAACTTGTTAACCGATTAGCTAATCTGGAGTTTATTAAAGTGTCTGCACCTTAAACTTTTACCTAGTTTGCTAACATCCTGTTTAAATGAGCAAATACTGACGCAACGTAGCCGTTAAACAAATAATTTCCATTTTACGCTAGTTTTTATATATTCTCATCTAAATTCGGAGCAATATTTTGACTGTGCTGCTGAAGCTAGCTTCCACACAGCGCTCTACAGCGTTGCGTTAGCATATAGCACACTGGACACAGAGCTTCACTGCCAGTCTGAACAGGTGAAGGGACATTGATCAAAGAGCTGATCAGACAAACTGAAGACAAACGCGATGAGACGGGTCGTTTCCTTCGTGCCATTCTGCTTCCCCAGACGAGTTTAGCTGGACTTTTGCGAGCAGCGCTGGACGATTAGCGAGCTACCGTGACAACAGGAGATTAGCTGAGGATGTTTCCGTCCTTCCACAGAAAGTTCTTGTGACTTCTCTTTTGTTTTGTTTCTGTTTTCCAAATATCACTCATGAAGAATTTGTGTTTCTTTTGAGTTCGTATCTTAATACCGATCATTTAGAGTTTATGAATAACAAGTAATAATAATGTGGTGGTGATGACTTACAGAGTTTATAATAGTTTGGAAAATGATTTTGAGTTCCTTATGATTTGACAATGAGTTGAATTTCCAGGTCGTTTCGGTGATTGTGTTGGAATTCATGATGATTTGTCAATGAGTGTGACCTTGTGCTGATGTGCTGTGTTTCAGGGAGAGCTGCAGCAGAGCTCCAACTGTAAACCTCTCTGGTTTAACCTGCTTACTGAGGGCTTACTGTACATGGTGCTATCTGTTTAAAGCCATCTGTACAGAAAATACCTTCCTCCTCCCCTCTACACCCTCCACACACCGACACCTGAATCTATTAGGTCAACCCCTCGAACTGAACTCCACTGTTTTATTCACAAGTTAATCAATCAAGTGTGGCTGTACCTGCCATAACCCGCCAGGAACAGGCCATATATGGAGTTTCCTCCCTGCCATATTGGGGATTTCTTCCCTGCCATATGTGGAGTTTCCTCCAGACCATATATAGACTTTGTACAGAGTTTAAAACGGGACATTAAAGTTTACTGCACGTTCACGTGAAGTCACAAAGTCTGTGTTCAGATTTGAGACGCGGTCAAACTGAAATTCCTTCCCAATTAATTTAATCTGATAAACTACAGGTGAGAACGCGTTGCTGCCTTAAAAGCCTCGAACATTTTCAGTTGTTTGAACTTTGACCCGTGAAATTGGTTCTCCAGTGTCCTGACGCCTAATTTAGGAAATATAGTTTATTTTGGCTCCAGGTGCATCCAAACATTTCACTGGTCGCACCTGAAATTCAGCAGTTTACTTTTTAAACAACTGAGGTTATTTCTACGGAAGTGAAGATGTTTTATTTTCTGGTGATCCATTTTCTAAGTCTGATCTGAATTGTTTTCTCTCCTGTGTTTGACTCGAGAACTGGTGGAAGAAAAGTTTTGCCTGAATAATCTTTTTATGTTCCTTCATTTCTTTTCTCATTTCATTTCTGAAAACAGTGAAAAATTCAATTTTTTCTACTCGCTTTCACACATAAAACAACAAAAGTCCTTCATGTGTAAAACAGAGTGAACTTTTTCTTCATCAGTTTCACACATGAAGGACTTTTGTTGAAACATTTGTGAAAACAGGTGAAAAAAAAAAATCCTCAAGACAAATTTTTTTTCTTTGTGTGTGACACGGAGTATAAATATTTTCCCCCGGGAGAATTATTTTTAATTTAAAATGTTTTTTTTTTTAATGTGTGAAACAGTGAAAAAAACAAAACATTTCAGGATTTTTATTTTTTTTTTTTCACTCCGTCTCACACATGAATAAAAGAAAAATGTTTTTCATGTGTGAAAAAAAGGAAAACAATTTTCACTTTGTTTCCCACGAAAAAGAAAATTCTCCTAAAAAACAAAACAAAACAAAAAACTCACTCAGTTGTTTGGTGACGAGTGACATTTTTTTTTTTTCATGTTTTCACAGAAATAATTTTGATCACCAGAAAAAAAACGTTCACTTGAGAAACAACCCGACAGTCCGTCATCTTCAGTAAATATCTCTTACAGTCGACTCAAGTCAGATTTATTCATTCAGCCCAAAGTCAAAAATCACAGTTTGCCTCAACATACAGCGTCTCACCCCCCCCCCCACACACACACACACCAACACACACACACACACCGCTGTCAGACCAGCTTCACCACAGTGTGACAGACAAATATCCCGTCTGACCACATTTTTAACATTAACGTGCAAAATTCTTCAAAAACGTCCCTCCTTTGTCCGTCTAACAGAGACGGACAAGAAGACTTCTCCAGAGACAAGTCCAGGATGTGTTAGCCAAGCTTAGCACAAAGACAAACTGTAAAAACACACCTTCCAACAGAGACTCGTCTGATGTTGGATCCTGTTTGCTTAGCGAGCTGAACACGGTCCAAACCCACCATGAGGACGATGCTAGCTGCTGCTGAAGCTAACATGTCCCATCATTATTTCGTTGCCTTTCTCTGTCAGGACACGTCCCACGAACAAGACGTCTCTGAAGTTTATTTCACCTCTTTCCTCTAAACTGAAGTTAGGAAGCCGAGTTGATAACGAGCCGTTGGCTCTGGAGGGATGTTTGCCGTCGCTGCTACAGCTCCCTCTCTTAGTTTTAATTTCCTACAGTAAACGTGTGCTGATCCGACCCAATCCACCCGACATGTCCCAGTCTCTCCTCCTCGATTCCCCTCTGAAGCACAATCAACGTCACAGTGCCTGTTTCCACGACGACAAACGTTCTGCGTTTATCCAGCTTTTCTCAGACTTCGGTACCTGAACACGAGCCGGGCCACAATCATGAATCCCAAAGTTGTAAAGTTCACGGTGTCGTCCTACGGGAACGAGTATCAGCCGCCCGCGGCAGAGCACAGAGGTGTCGAATGTATAGTCTATGTACAGCACATTACAGTAGACTCTATAGTCTGTATAATATATATTACCATAGGATGATGTAGCTATAGTGTAATATGTAAAGTATAGTAGACAATAAAATGTAAAAAGTAATATTTTGGTAGACTGTAGTCTATAAAGTCTTTATCCAGGTGTGATATTCAGTCTTTGTAAACTGCTACACGTCACGTTTCACAGAGAAGTGAAGAAAAGATCACAATGTGTAAAAACATGTCCAGGTGTGTCTTTAAAGAGTAACGCAAAACAACACAACACTCATCCGAGTTAATGAATTAAACTACAGTCACTTAATCAGTTTATTCTGGTCCGAGTCTACAGAGCCACAGTCCAACAGTCCTCACACGAGCCCTGCAGCGTCCTGACGCTTCACCTCGTGCTTAGGTTCAGGAAAACAGGCTAGTTTGGGTTTAAATAACTAAATTACTTACGGAGCTGCACAACATATCATTTCTGCACTGACGTCATAACGTGCACGTCAGGTGAGGTGAATTAATTCAGCACCTTCACATTTTAGACATTTTTTATGTCTAAGCAGCGTTAAAGCTCGACGTGAAGATCGCAGCGCTTCATGAATATCAACGTTGTCGGCGTTCATTCGTTGTGATCCGCAGTGACCTCGGCTCACTGTGACATCACGAGCATCGGCTCCGTAGATATAGAAACGTAGATGTTAGATCAGCCAGTAGACGAACACAGTGTGGACTGAGAGGACTGAAATGCCTCCAGCTGCACACAGAGGTTCATGATGAACAAACATGACTGTAGTGATCCACCTGTCAAACACCTGTGTGGCTGTTAACACTGAGTGAATATCACATGCAGCAGATATATACTGTATGTAGAGTATATATTATAATGGACTATAGTCTACTGTACAGTCCTCCACAGAACGAGACGTGGGCTGTCGCTTTCTCTGCAGTGTAACAATACGAATCATTGATGGAGAGGTCATGTGACCTCTTAACCTCTGACCTCAGGTCCCCACCGGGAGTCCCTCCGTACACTAACATAGACGTGAGGTCACTCACTTGTTGTCGGATTTCTCAGCCAATCAGAAACACAGCCAGCAAACCTGCTGCTAAACATCTCATCAGTGAGGTGAAGCGAGGACAGTGATGTTCCTCCACCGGGGAAAGTAGATCCTTCTTTGTATAACGCTGCCTGAAGTGTCCTGATTCAGAAACATACGCTCGTCTGGTTCTGAGGTGGAGCAGCTACAGGAGCAGGAAGCTCAGAGGCGCTGCCTTACGTTAGCATGCTAGTTAAACACTTAAAGGAGCAGTTCAACCAAAATGAAAATTCAGTCATTATCTCCTAAACAACTGAGGCAGCTGTGGTCTACAGGAAAACATCAGGTGGCTCCATACAGCTCGTCTGCTGTGATCCAAGTCTCCAGAACTCAGGAACCCAAACTGATCTGAGAAGACCATTTCAGACTGGGTGCATGCTAACACTTTTAGCTTGGCAGCTAATGTGAGCATATCTGCTTAAAACAGGCTGTAAACGTCTTCTCAGATCAGTTTGTGATCTCACGGCTTCTGGAGACTTTGACTGTTTTGTTTCAGTTGATGATTTTCATTTATGGGTGAACTATTCCTTTAATAACCAAGCTAACTTGAGAGGGTCTGCTAGCAACACTTCCTGCTAAAAGGTTGAGTAAAAACTTGTCAACAAATTCAAAGTGTAGGTTCTTGTTTCCTAAAAATTAATGCAAGACTGTTCACATTAATAAACCTGCAGAGAGTACAAACAATAATATTTTTACAAAAAACTACCATGCTAATCAAGTTTATTGCTAGTAATTAGCCTACTAATGCTCATCACCAACGTTTTTCAACAAAATGGAAGCTACCGGTGTTGCTAGCTGTTTTGTCTTGTGGGCCCATAAAGACCCTTCAGCATCGTATGATTATTTATTTTCTGTATTGGGACACTTCGTGGTGCAGGATTGTCTTTTTTTCTACCATCATTAACCAAACTTTATGGTCTAACTGAAGCTAAATGTATGCTAGCTAATGCAACAGCTGAAAATGACGTTCATATAAATCACTACTGATTGGTTTTGGAGATGTTTCCCCAAAGAGAAAAACATGTTGCTAATTAGCAGTGGTCGAAAGTAAGGGAACACGCCATGCTAGTTCTGCTAGCGTTATGCTAGTTTATCTACTACTTCACTACATTTATGTTAAGTATGCTAGTTAACATTAGCTCATTGTTCACCCACTACAGCATTAAAGAAACACTTACATATTATTAAGCAGTACGACACTGATAGTAGCCACGAGTACTTTTACTTTTTATACTTTAAGTACCTTTTGTTTGTTGTTGCTTTTGTAACTTTTACTTAAAAAAGATGCAATATTTAAGAATTAGCCTTGAATTCATACTCCAAATAAATAGGAGGCAGCAGATCATGACAGTCACCACTAAATGTAGCTCCAGTTAGCTTAGTTAGCTGTGCAGCTAGCAGTTGTAACTTGGAGCGCCAGTGTAGTGTTGGTGTTTACATCGCTATGGGAGCTTTGGACCCGCACGGGCTAGCTCGTTAGCATGCTAACTTCAGTAGATATCTTAGCAACACAGACGTCATAAAGTCAAAACTGTATTTTTCCAGTGTTTGAGTAAAGTTCTTACATATTGCACCTTTAAGTAACTTTTAAAAGCCGGACTCTAACTTGTAATAGAGTATTTTTATAAGTAACTGATTAGATTTCTTCTTCCACCACTGCTAATTAAAAGTGATCATGAGATGGAAACAAAATGGCCGTTCAGTCTGCGCATTAACAAAAGGGCAGAACCAGACCGATCGTATAAAGATGGAGTAAAGAGCCAAAATGGCTGCCACTGCTCATCTGACAGTGTTGACCGACTTCATGGCGACGCCTCAGCTTCCTGCTGATTGGCTGAGAATCCTGGCTTTCTAACCTGCGTGTGAAACCTTCCTCCTCCTCCTGATATTCACCTGGTTATAATGGTTTTATGGTTACCCTCCTCCTCTTCCTCCTCCTCCTCCTCCTCCTCCTTTCTAGCTTCCTCTTTTTACAGTATGTTTGTAGTTTCTTCTGGAGTGAGTGGCGTGTGTGTACTTCTAGTTTTTTTCTTCTTCCCTTTTCTAAAGACTAAAGAGCACACAATGACAACCGATGAGCTCTGCAACGCAACAGATTGTAATCTTTATAATAAACTGTCATTTATTACGAAGTTACCGCTCTGCCTTCACGTGTGGTTCTTTCACAATAAGAGTCAACGGGTTTATGACCTCTGACCTCGTTTGGACACTGAAGTTAATGACTGACGAGCTTCACCTTCTCCTGAATAACAGACTTCAATGTTGGACACATGATGATGTTACTGTCTGAAGGAGCAGTCTGAGATTTTGGGAAAAGTTTCCTCGATGGTTAAATGAGAAATCGATCTCATCTCTGTACGGTGGATATGAAGCTACAGCCAGCAGCTGGTTAGCTTAGCTTAGCTTAGCTTAGAGACAAAGGGAATTTGCTGCCGTCAACTTCAGAATAAACATTTATTAACTAAAATCAATAAAGTTGACGATGTAAAACATTAAATATGCGTCTCTTTTGTACCGTTTTAACTGAAATGTTAAAAGTTGTTTTTTGTTTTGTTGGTTTTAAACGCTTGCGGCTGCTCAGAGGAAAGAGTCAGCGCCGTCTCTCATTGGTCAGCTGGAGTCTCCATGGATACAAGCAGCCCAGCTGATCTCTCTACATGAGTCTGATGGTGATCAATAATCAATAAAGATGATGACAACCGCTTTGTTTGAAAAAAAAAAGTCAGGCTCAGTCATCATCTCCTGATGATGTAAAGTCAGGCTCAGCCATCGTCTCCTCCTGATGATATAAAGTCAGGCTCAGTCATCGTCTCCTCCTGATGATATAAGGTCAGGCTCAGCCATCATCTCCTCTGATGATATAAAGTCAGGCTCAGTCATCATCTCCTCCTGATGATATAAAGTCAGGCTCAGCCATCATCTCCTTCTGATGATATAAAGTCAGGCTCAGTCATCGTCTCCTCCTGATGATATAAAGTCAGGCTCAGTCATCATCTCCTCCTGATGATATAAAGTCAGGCTCAGTCATCATCTCCTCCTGATGATATAAAGTCAGGCTCAGTCATCGTCTCCTCCTGATGATATAAAGTCAGGCTCAGTCATCGTCTCCTCCTGATGATATAAAGTCAGGCTCAGCCATCATCTCTGGTTCAACACTGATGGACAGCTGACAGAGTTCACTGTAGATGAACACATTTAAATATACGTATAATTTTACTTTAACCTGATGTACATGTAGCATCAGATACTTTTACTCGAGTACTGTTTGTACGGGGGACTTTCACTTCTACCAGTATTTCTTCAGACACTGTGTAATAATGATCCGTCATGTGATCACGAGCAGCCGCTCTAAATGACTCTGTAGGACTGAAACACTCGTTGATCAGAGACGAGTTTGTTTCAGGACTCTGAGCTCGTTTAGACGTGAAGTTTAACTCTCAGCTTGAAGTCTGTAGGAGAATGTTGTGAGACAGGTCGAATGTTTCACACAGACGGACAGACAGACGCACAGACAGACGCAGCAGCTCAACAGGATTTTTGGGTCTTTGTGGACATTCAGTAAACCGGAGCTGCGACCTGATTGGCTGTTCACCTCCTCCTCCTCCCTGCTCTCTCTGATTGGCCGGTGGACTGTTGACCTGGTGCTGTTTTATGATGAGCTGAAGGGTCAACGGCACTTTTTGGACTGAAAACACCAGAACAGGTAGGCTGCTCAGAGTGTGTGTGTGTGTGTGTGTGTGTGTGTTACTGACGTTGTCAGGATAAAATTAAAAGCCTGGCTCGTGTGTTTTCATCGTTAAAACAATATTGTTTCTGTGGTTTTATTGTTTGTTAATCAGTGATAGAAAGTAACTAAGTACATTGACTCAAGTATTGTACTTTTACTCCACTACATCTGTCTCTTTGTGATAAACTGAAGGACGACGTGTTGAGAAACATTTTACTGCAACATCGATACTTTTACTTTTCACACTGAAGTATATTCTGCTGAAACTGTTTATAAGTAACGTTTGATTGATAAGGTGTAAAAGTATTCATCTTGAGGTATTAATCCTGCTCCAGTGTTGTAAAAAGTACTCAACAGTCATACTAAAGTAAAGATACGGTGTTAAAATATTACTTTGGTAAAAGTGAAAGTAGTACAAATATATCATACATATATTTACAGGGATGTATACTGTAGTTGTACTCGGTCGACTGATTATCTGAATCGTTTTTAATCCGACTGCAGATAAAATAAATTTTAAAATGTTCTCATGTGGCTCAGATGTAGAATGTAATCTGCAAAGCAACTTGTAACTGAAGTAATCAAATAAATGTAGTGGAGTAAAAAGTTCAGTATTTGCCTGCAGAATGTAGTGAAGTATAAAGTAATCAAGTTAATTACAAGTACCTCAAAATTGTTCCTGAGTAAATGTACTTAGTTACATTCCCTCTGTGGTTACTTTGACCTCTCAGGTGTTCAGGTCGTGTGTTAATGATCCGTGCTGGAGGATCGTTACTGATCCGCAAGATTCTGCAGCATTAAAACATAAAACAAAGACCATTAGACTGTAACGGCGCCGGTTCTGCAGAATCATGTGACGGGACGATAAAACAAACGTTTCACGTGTTGGACCAGAAACTACAGTGAGACTTAAGTTAAACATTTGTTGTTTGTGGCAACGAAAACTAGAACAGCTACCAGCGCTGACCGGGCCTCCAGGAGCAGCGCCGGGCTTTGAAAGCCAGTTTTCACGTGACGCGCTGCGGCCCAAAGACTTTTCCAGTAAGCTAACATCGTGATAGAAGCGTCTGTAAAACGGTGGATCATTTTATTTTAGACATGACTCGTCTCACTGTCAGAACTGAAGCCAGCAGGTTCAGTAAAATGTAGAAAGTCTAGAAGAGCCAGAAGATTTCATTATTTCATGTCTAGTCAAGTTAGCCGGGCGCTAAACAGGAAGTTAGCCGGCTCAGTCGAGGGAACGCCCCCGGGTCGTTTCATACCCGGAGAGCCGAGCTGCAAACTGGGCTCCTCCTCCAACGCTGTGTCCAGGTCTAATGTAACGTCCTGCGAGCTAACCGCTAACAAAGCTAAACACACATCAGGACTCAGAGTGTTAAACTGTGAACTGCAGCTGAATGTGCCGACACGAGCTTCACTTCTGATTGGACCTTTAATGCCCGTTTGAAGGTGAAACACTGCCCCCTACTGGACCGGAGTTTAGTCGTCAGGACTGAGAATCAAACTGCTGCTGATCGGCCGTCTGGAGGCGGGAAAAAGACGGATTACACAAAATTGGCATCAAATAAAGTCCAAAATCATTCAGGGATCAGTATCAGAGTCGAGGTATGTGATCGGTACCAGTTCTGACATGTTTTAACTTCAGCCGAGAAACAAACTGAACCAGACTTCCTGTTTCTCTTAAATGATTCATGAGGGGTCCTGATGCAACTTTTTGTTTTATATCATTGAGCAACAATATTATTTCAAGTTTTGTGTGTTTCCATCAGACCTGTCGCAATCTGTCAGTACGTGTTCGACCTGTTCTTGGTCGGTCCAGTACGAAGCTTCTTTATTCTACACGAGTGTTTGATTTAAAAAGAGTGAATAAGAGTCGTGAAGCTGAGAAAAGTTCAGAGGTGAACAGACGTTAAAGGCTAAACTAACGTGACATTAAAGTAAAGACAACGTTTTGATTTTGGGACGGTTCAGATCAGCTTCAGTCCGGCGAGCTGCTGTAACTGTGTCTTCACTTCCCTCCTTCATCGGTCTGTTTCGATCTGGTTCTGTCTGGTTCTGACTTCCTGTGCCGAGTATTAAAAGAACAGACGGCTGCTGACTCAAACAAACTAAGTTTAAGTTCAGTAAATGTGGGCAGACACAGCTTCACTGCTCTGAGGCCTGATTAACTTGTTCACAGTAAATCAAGTCCTGTCCTGCCTCCTCACACCGCTCAGCCTAAAGTTAACATTCATCTCATGCTTCAGGCAAACAAACCAGCAGCGCTGATCACTGACTGAAGTGAAGCTGCTCACACGGCTGTCGGCTTCTCAGTGGATTCCTTCGTCAGGATTTCCATCCAGACTCAGTGCACCGACTTCAATCTCATTTTGAAAGTGATGGATTATTCAGCACAAGTACAATGTTTATTTTTCTTTAATAGTCAAATGCTCTGTGACACTGAACTGAAGATCTTTGGACAAAACAAGACATCTGAGGAAACGCTGACCGACAACAACAACTTTTTGTCGTGTTGGTGATTAAAAGGCCAGTGGAGGGAGAGCCGACCACAGATACAGGAAGTGTTGACACCACAGCGCAGCTCGTAGTGGGTCATCTGAGTTATAGACAACTCTTTGTGTGGATGCCACACACCACATACCACCACACCCACATGTATCTGTGGGGACGTGCCGGATAAACGTTTTATTTCTTATAAATACTTCACAATAAAAGTCCTCCGTTATTTAGATATTTAAAGGAAATATGTGCAGCGCGGTTCGACTCTGTAAGGAGACAAGTGGCGGTCTGTCGGCTGCCAGTCTGTTAGCTGCCGGTCTGTTAGCTGCCGGTCTGTTAGCTGCCGGTCTGTCAGCTGCCGGTCTGTTAGCTGCCGGTCGGTCAGCTGCCGGTCTGTTAGCTGCCGGTCTGTCAGCTGCCGGTCGGTCAGCTGCCGGTCGGTCAGCAGTGATCGATGTTATTTGCTCCATGTCAGTGTTTTATGTGACAGCTGATCAGTGTGTGTTACTGTTGTGATAAACGTTCATTCATTCACTTGTTTTTGTTTCTCCAGACTGACGGGGATGCTGTCGATCCCAGAGCTGATCAAGAAGAAGAGAGATGGAGGAGCACTCAGTGATGAAGACGTCAAAACCTTCATCCAGGCTGTGACTTATGAAACCATCCAGGAGGGTCAGATAGGTAAACACAAGGAAACTCTCCTGACATCAAACCGTCCAGCACGTCCCGTCAGCTGCTGTATCTAAACCTCTGCTGTGTGCTCAGGCGCCATGCTGATGGCCATCTGGCAGAAGGGAATGATCAACTCAGAGATCGAGACCCTGACCAGGGAGATGATGTCATCAGGGGAGGTGTTGTCATGGCCAAAGGAGTGGGCGGGGCTTGTTGTGGACAAACACTCGACAGGAGGGGTGGGAGATAAAGTGAGTCTGGTGTTAGCGCCTGCGCTAGCTGCCTGTGGCTGTAAGGTAAACACACCTGCACACACACACACGTCATACCTGCCGTCAGAGTCATTAACTCGATGATGTCATAACCTCAGGTGACCTCATGTGTCTGACAGGTGCCTATGATCAGTGGGCGGGGCTTGGCTCACACAGGAGGAACTCTGGATAAACTGGAATCAATTCCAGGATTCAACATCAACCAATCAGCAGCTAAGGTGACAAACGGCTCACCTTGACAATATAATGTCCCAACCAATGTGTTTCTGAGCCGATCACGAGAATCAGACAGGTGGATCAATAAAACCAAGAAGCCAACGTCCTCAAACGTCCATCAAAGAATCATTTCCTGTCCTCCAGACATCTGAACTGTGTTTGTGATTAACAGTTTAATATCGATGTTTTCGCAGATCCTGGAGATCATGACCTCAGTGGGCTGTTGCATTGTGGGTCAGACGGAGCTGTTGGTTCCTGCAGATCGAGTCCTGTACGCTCTGCGGGACGCCACCAGCACCGTGGACAGCCTGCCACTGATTGCTGGTACTGAACCATGTGCTCATTTTATTTTATCGTTTCTCCGTACAGCGCGCAATTAAAAGTAATTGCACCACAGTTAGCTCGCAGCTAATTAGCATCTGTTGTCCCCGGCTGAGATAAACACAGTCCGACTCATTAAACGTGAATTTGAACTTGTTGTTGTTGTTTCAGGTTCTATCATCTCAAAGAAAGGTGCCGAGTCTCTGACTGCTCTGGTTCTGGATGTGAAGTTTGGACGAGCTGCTCTGTACAAAGACCTGGACAGTGCTAAAGAGCTAGCACAGTTATTAGTAAGTGAATCAAACGTTATTCATATCAAGATTATCTGATTTACTGTAGAACCAGCTGGACGATGGTGGTGATGATGACGATGATGGTGGTGTTATTTCAGGTGAGTGTAGGAAACGGCCTGGGCATGCGTACAGGGGCGGTGCTCAGCTGTATGGACGGTACGATTGGTCGGTGTGTGGGAAACAGTGTGGAGGTGATGGAGTCTCTGGAGACGCTGAAGGGGAGAGGACCTGACGACCTGATGGAGCTGGTCACAACTCTGGGTAACGACGTTAATCTGAACCCTGAAGTCTCTTTACTGTCTGAGTAAAGTTTAATGTTATTAGAGGGAAATTAAAGCTGTTTTTTAGACGACTATATTAATCAAACTCAAGTTTGTCAGACTCTGATCTAAAATTAAATATGAACGTCAAACTTACCACATTTCTCCAGAGTCCGAGGTGACGTGTTCTGTCTTTCTTTTGTCTGAAACCCAAAAATATTCAGTTTAATTTCACAGACGACAAGAAAAGCAGGAAAAATCTTACAACTGAGACACTGGAGTAAGAAAACATGAAACATCTTTGCTTGAACAATGAATTAAACGATTGATTGACTGATAACAAGACAATTCAAGCTCAACATCTTCGACAGTACTTCAGTATGATGACAACAGGGCTGCAACAAGCCATTATTGTCAAAGTTGATTTTTTAAATAACAGATTTGTTGTTTGGTCAATAAAATGTCTGAAAATGGTGAAAACTGTTGCTCACCGTCTCTCAGAGTCCAGGATGACGTCTTCAAATGACTCGTTTGTCCAAAGATCTCCAGTTTACTGTCAGAGAGGGAAGAAAATATTCACATTTAACAAACTGGAATCAGAATTATGACTTTCTTTAGGAAGTGACTCAAACTGAATAATTGATTATTAAAATAGTTGGCGATTAATTTAATAGTTGACAGCTAATCGATTACTTGTTGCACCTCCACGTATCAGTAAACAAGGAAAAGCTCAAATCCTCACCAGGCAGCTGCAGAGAAGCTTCGAGACGTTTTACTTAAAAATGTACAAATAATTATCAAAATAAAACTAAAATATTGTCTCATGTTTTTAGAAAATAATCTCAGTTACAGCTTCTTCTTGTTGTATTGTTTCTACATTATATTTACATGATATGTTTTAACTGTTGTTAGCTCTGTTGGTAAAACTTTAATAAAAAAATTTAATAATAGCTGACATTTAATAAACCAAATGATCAGCTACTGGCTCTCAACTAACTGTGAAATAATTGGCAGATTAATCAATATAAAGTAATGATTACTTACAGTCCTTAAATAGTTGTAAATTCATCAATTAACTCCTCTTTTAGCTGTAAATGTTATTAAATGTGGCGGCTGGACTCAGAATCACCACCGAGCAACGTTAGCTTATAAACTCACTCAGGTCATTAGCAGCTAGCTTAGCAGTACAAGCTAATGTTAGCATGTTTCGCTTCTGTAACCGTCACAAACTGACGAACAACAACAGAAACACAATAAAACACATCGAGAGAAACTTAGTGATTAATATCGGGAACTGTTTCTGTGTGACGACTGTTTGTTTTATCTACAACAAACATTATTGAGCTAGCTCGCTACTGACGCGACGTTAGCTACATCTGTTGTTTACCTGTGTGAGGAGCTCCCGCACCAAACTCCATTCACATTTCACACAATTAACAGCAGGTGCCGCCGGAGGTGAGTAGTTCAGGAAACCCGGGGAAGTGGAAAATCTGCAGCAAAAACAGAGAGCCGATGGCGAGTTCAAAGGGCGGGAAATCTGAAACTACAACATTAAATTAATAAAAAGAAGAAGAATGGAGCATCAACTTCTTCTCACAAATGTAAGTAAGTAAGAAGCGTTGTTGCTGTTTCTGTAGGCGGTGTGTTGCTGATGATGACCGGCCTGGTGTCTGACGAATCAGAAGGCAGGAAAAAGATTTGTGATGCTGTGATTGGTGGAGCTGCTCTGTCCAAGTTCCAGGCCATGATGGAGGCTCAGGGCGTGGCCAATCAGACGGCTCGGTCGCTGTGCTCCGCCCACACAGATGCCTACAGAGTCCTGAGGAGATCAGAGCATCAGCTGGAGCTGGAGACCTCCGAGGAGGGTCAGACCGCTCACCTTCTTCATCTTCTGACAGATGATCCATCATCACCAACATGATCGATTAGTTCTGTTGATTGTTATTAATCACTGTATCAGAGACCAAAGATCATGTCGTGCTGTTGCATTCAAGGACGCTCTAAAAAGTGGTGGAAAGTGTAGCACTGACAGACAAATGAGTAACAAATAAGGATTTATAAGATGTAACAATAAACATCAGCATTAATATTATATATGTATTAACATAAACAGTATTTATTTACTTGTACTACATAATAAAACCATAGTATGCTGAAGTACATACTTAGGTATCTGTTACTAACTTATACTCCTACTCGCATACTTAGATTGTATTTATTTAAGTACTTTCTCTCCATCATATGTCTTAATTTATTAACATGTATTTTAACTAATATATCATTTTATTTAAAGTGACTATGAGGAACTTTTCAGTGTTTATTAAACAGTCTCTGGTTCCTCTGATGGTTATAAATGACCTGTAACAGCGAACAGACTGTTTTTATATAGTTGTTATTACTGTCTGTGCTCGGGTCCGATCACATGTATCACATATAAAATCACTTATAAATACATGACCTCATCACGATCCATCCTGCCGTCGCTCTGCCACTCACTTCCAAAATAAATGCTCGCGCCACCAAAGATCCTTACACAGCAGGCGCTGGTGTCGTACCGCTTTTGTCCACAGGGGGCGCAAGAACCAACAAAACCTGAAAGTTCCTCGTAGTCACTTTAAGTTCTTGTATGTTTACTAACATACGGAGCGAAACCTGATGATAAAGATTGTTAACAATGATGGATAATCAATGATAAAAGTCTCCCTCTCTCCCCCCCCTCTCTCTCTCTCAGGTGTGGTTCTGGACGTGGACGGGTTGGTTTTAGCTGAAGTTCTTCATAAACTGGGGGCGGGACGATCGAAGGCCGGAGAACCTGTCAATCACAGTGTAGGGGCGGAGCTACTGGTGTCACTGGGTCAGAGGGTCAAGAAAGGTGAGACACTGATGATGACGATGATGATGGTGAGTTCAGGGACAGTCTCCTGATTATTTGCTGTATTTCCAGGCGTCTCCTGGTTGCGGCTCCATTACGAGGCTCCGGCTCCGACTCCAGACCAGATCAGTCGGTTACAGATTGCTCTGACTCTGGGAACCAACGACACACGAACACAACAGAAACACACTCTGGTGAAAGAGCTGCTGCTTCCTCACTAACACGTCGTGATGCTTTCATGGACTTTGATGACCGTCATGTTTTGAGCGTTCGCTCAGACCTGCAGTGTTTACAACCCAGCGCTGATGAGACAGAATATAAAATGTTCATGATAATAATGTAAACCAGGGAGAATTAATCTGTGATAAAGGGCATGAATGTTTTCTAATTGCTGCTGTTCTGCTTCCTGCTGAGATGAATAAAAGATTTGATTTGAAACTTCTCTTTTCCTGAGTTTGTGGGTGGTCCTGAACGCAACATGTTTGTTAGCCACTTTATTTTGTCAGTGTTTAAGTAGAAGCAGCATCAGTGCAGCGTCACTGTGGACAGACAGACACTGAGGATGCTGTGAAGTGTTGATATTAATATAGGTTATAGATATTTATAGGTATTAAACGCAGGACTATTTCTGGACTGCAGTATTTTGTTGTACTTCGTCAAGGAAACACACAAAGACGTTTTGTCCAAAAATGAAACTTTATTAAACAATCTCAATCTGACAAAGACTGACTCGAGCATAAAAAAGTTAATCTAACAACTTCTATCCATTCACATCTTTATTTATATAAAAAAAAAAATATTCAAACAGAAAAATGTCACTTCAGGAGTCTGTTAGTGGGAGAAGCTTCTCTGACGCGTCTGGAGACATTTTAAACTTTATTTAACATCAGTCGTTCGATCCAGAGAAACCTGCGTCTGGAAACAGACTCCTGCAACACACAACTGACTCGTGCTGTCATCTGTCGCCGCGGAGACAGAGAGGGAGGGGTCAGAGGTCAGTGGACGACAGAGTTGAGCGGTTCAGCTCTGATGTTTCCTAAATCCAGAGTGGAGTCCGTCTCCTCGTCGATCTCCCCGATCACCGCCCTGAAACACACACACACAAAAAGAAGACAAAATAAACACAATCTGAGTCAACAACATCAGGCGGACATGACGCTCTGCTCCTGAAACGCTCCCAGTGGGACATGAGGTCACGTGGAGGATCAAAACAGCAGCTCTGCAATTAAAGATCTGAACACTTCCTTCACATCCCGACACGATGGACAGGTGAAAGGTCAAAGGTCACTCACACGTTGTCTCCTCTGACGATGTAGAGTCCCAGGACCACCTGCTCCACCCCCTGACTGGAGCTGAACACCCGCTCGTGACTCTCATCCAGGATCAGGTTTATGGTCTGATCGAAGCCCTTCAGTGTGCCCTGAACACACACACACACACACACACACACACACACACACACACACACACACACACACACGGGTTAACAGATGAAGAACATGTAACTTTCCATAAAAATGCCAAATATCAAAAATACTCATCTTGTTTTTTGAGTCACAATTATTCAGCCAATAAACTGATAATTACCTGCCCCATACAGCCGATAAGATAATCAATAATTTCACATGTGTATTTTAAAAAGGAGATCCTAGTGTGCAGTGTGTGCACACCTGAAGGCACAAAGGCTGAGATGCTTCATATTACTGCCTCTATGTCTCAACTGTACTCAGCTAAATTGTTTTAATATACATTTCCATCCCTAGAATGTTTTCTGATGTGTAATTATAAAGCTGATCAATCAATCAATGCATTGACTAATCATGTAACACTCAGGTAGTTAAGGATGAATCTAAACTCACCACAATCATTCTGCCGTCTGAGGTGATGATGGCCACAGTACCTGATCCACAGAGTTAAAGGAAAAACACTTCTGGACAAAACTCTCATTAAATGAACATTATCATCTTTAACAACAATAACTCACCACACTGACAACTCTAACTACACCCCTGCACACTAAACAGAGCAGCTACACCGCTGCATCTCCATTAATAACTAAATAAACATCACTCCTAGCTTGGGCGCTAAGCTAACTAGCGTTTATTCATTCATTCAGACGGGCAGTTAGCGTGTTAGCTAGCTAGCGGCGGCGGCAGGATACGGTTAATGTAGCTCTCCAGGGCGGTGGACATGCTTCCTGCTGGGCTCGGCGGTTATTTATCCAGCAGAGGGGTCGGTTAATGTTTCCAGCGGTTGGCTGGTGATGAAATGGTGCAGAAATGTGACGGAGAAACAGCCGCTAACAGGAGCTAACAGGAGCTAACAGCGACAACACACCGCAGAACAGACAGAACTAATCCAACGCCGAGCAGAGCAGGCACGAGAGGAGAGCGCCGAGCGGGAACGTCACATCCGGTTTGAGTTTAAACGGAAAATAATTTAACTAACATACTATTATAAAATATAATGACCTAAATATGATTCAAATATTACAATTAATGTTGTTTGTATTTTCATTTTCACCATTTTTACTGTGTTACCATCAGACTGCCTGAGCTTCTGACGTTCTGACCATAGATATATATATAAAGGCCTTTATATATATATATCTATGGCTAGCATGCTAATATTTACATATAAAAAATTAATAAAAATTCATAAAAAATATTTAGAGATGTAAAATGTAAAAACAAGAGGCGTATCTCATGCAGCCAGTGTAGTTACATGATCCCAACATGATTTTGAGTCAATTGATCACATGACCTGGAAGCTATTGAGCTAACATGCTAATATTTACATATAAAAATTCATAAATATTCATTAAAAAATCATAAAAAATATTTAGAGATGTAAAATGTAAAAACAAGAGGTGTATCTCATGAAGCCAGTGTAGTTACATGATCCCAACATGATTTTGAGTCAATTGATCACATGACCTGGAAGCTATTGAGCTAGCATAAGACATCTAGCCTTTATATTCTGACCCCAAACCAAACCCACAGTTTTTTAGTTACTTGTAGTTTACTTGAGTATTCCCATGATATGCTGCTCTATACCTGAACTCCACAACACATCAGAGCAAAGTACTGCACTTTCTACACCACCACATATTAGTATAACTTAAATAATTAAATGATGTCATACAGCCTACATTATTCTGAAATGGTCCATTCTGCATAATGAGCATTTTTACTTTAAGTATATTTTGATGCCAACAGACTTTCACTGTACCTGAGTGAACTTTGTTCAACAAAACTAATATGACTAAAACATTGTTCAAATGTCGTTCATGTTGAACAGATTTAAGGAAATGTGTCAGCTGTCGTCTTTGTTTTGATTCAGAGATCCTCAGTGTGGCAGAAAAAAATTCCAGGTGCTCAAGTGGTCCCTTAAAAATAAAAGATGTTTAATAACCACAATGTATTGATATATTAAATATTTATTTTTTAAATGTATTAACCCATATGTCTAAGGCTTTATTTTCCTGGGTGAAATATTTATAGCTTGTCCAATCATTAGCCTGACGCCTGACTTAAGCTAATCACAGATTTAACTGCATACTCCTACTGATAAGTGATTTTGGTAAAAGTATATTTAAATGTATAAAAAAATGAATATTTGAGTTGGTTTTCTTGGATCAAAATTGTCTTGTGTTCCTCGTTATTCTTGATACTGACGTTTAAACTACATTTTAATGTTGATTTTAGAAACAAACAGTGAGTCCAGTCCTCCAGCAGGTCTTCATCTTTATTGTTGCTCAGTAGTCGTCCATACAAAGGGGGGTGGAGGAGAGCAGTGGAGCCCGACAGGACAAACACCAGGAACGTCATGCTACCAAAGTATTAAATTTGTACAAAAATACTTTACAACATCCCTGTTCCTTTAAAGAAAAATACAGTTTGGTTGGTTGGTGAAGCTACATGGAAACTAATCTGACCCACTATTTCAAATGGCAGTGCAATGCATGTGTGTATGTGTGTGTATGTGTGTGTGTGCGTGTGTGTGAGTGTGTGTGTGTGTATGTGTGTGTGGGTGGACATCTTGCTGAGGTGAATCACTAGAGTGCAAATCCCTGCAATGTTACACACTCACACATACACACACACACAAACAAACACACACTCCAACAGTCACACACACACTCACACACTCACACACAGTTAATACATGTGCACAAACACAGTGTGTATGGCTTAAGATCTCGCTCATCAAACCCTCCTGAAGCCACGCCTCTCAGCTCCGTGGCTTTTTCCCATTGGTGGAACAGTTTGTCTTGGCTAAGCGCTAAAATGCTAACAGCGCTAATCACCTGGCAAGGCTCTCTTGTGGTTGTGTAATATTTGCTATATTATGGTGAATGCTACCCATAGGCTAACTGAATACTAGCCATGTTAGCCCTATGCTAGCCGTGTGCTAAATGAAAACTAGTAGCAGCCCCTTGTTATCGGTGAGCTAAACTGAATGTTAGCTCTGTTAACCAGGTCTTACTCCCATGTTAGCCTTGCTGTAGTCTCTGTGCTAACAACATACTAGCCCCGTACTAACACTAAGTTGTGTTAGCCCTGTGTTAACAGTGTGTTAACTAGATATTAGCTGATAACTACGTCTTGGCTGTGTTCCAGGTGTGCTCGACCTTAAGTCGGCTGTGTGCTAACTTCTGTTGCCGATGTTTACCATGTGTTAGCTTTGTTCTTATGTGCACTATCCATATACCAGTTGTGTTAGCCCTATGCTAACAACTAGCTGTGTTAACCAGAGGTTATCTCCACTTTAACTGTATGCTAAACATCTAAAAGCAATGTCTAACAGATGTTAATTCTGTGTTAGCTGTGTGCTAAACAAATACTGGCCATGTTTACCTGGAGTTAGCCCTGTGCTAACTGAATACTAGCTATGTTTACCAGCTGCTAGGGTTGTTCTTGGTGTATGCTGACCACATATTACCTATGTTAGCCAGGTGTTAGCCCTGTGTTAGCTGTGTACTAACCACATATTAGCTATGTTTACCAGATGTTAGCCCTATGTTAGCCTTGTGCTAGGTGTGTGCTGACCATACACTAGCTGCGTTAGCCTGGTGTTGGCTGGTGTTGGCTAGCCATTTGCTAACTATGTATGTTGGCTCGATGTTATCCTTGTGTTAGCTGTGTGCTAACCATATATTCACCAGATGTTTGCGAGGTGGTAACAATAGTTTTTAGTATTAGCCTTGTGCTATATGTGTTTACCTAATGGTAGCCACATGTTAGGCTTATGCTAGCCTTGTGCTCAGTGTCTGCTAGCCACATGCTAACTACAAGCTAGCGCTGTGCTTCAGATTCAAAACATCACAGTTAACAGAGTTTGGGACGGAGTTGAACAGCCAATCACAACTATCCACACAGAAACAGCCAATCACAGCTCTCCAGACCAAAGCACGTGACCGGCTATTGGTTGTTAAACTCATGGAGGGTTTCTACTGGTGGTTGGTGCTGAGGGAGGGTTCTGATTGGCCAGTTTAAATAGTGAGTTCAGGATGAGGTGAGAGCAGGAAGATGTTGACATCGCTCCAAAATACACACAGACACATGCACACGCACACACGCACACACACACACACACACACACACACACAGGTATTTACTGTCACAGGTTTCCTGTTCCATCAGGATTTTTTTCTCGTGTAACATCGTTGTTTTCGTGGTTATGAGGTGAAGGTTTTCGGGGTTGGATGGATTCGATGTGAACAGCGATGGGACTGAACCGTTTTTTAATCTATTTTACATCTTTTCAGGTTCAGTCGCCATGGAAACAAACAAACAAACAAACAGAGAAAACTGACAACAGTCAATCAAAAAACACACCGATCGATTAGCATAATAGATCACTGTTACTGGGGGGGTCAGGGAGGTCGGGGTGGGGGCATGCTTGGCTTCTTCCTGGGAGCTGATTGGTCGGTTTGTGTGTTGAGGAGAACCAATCACAGACAGGCAGGAAAGGGTTTATTTCTCAGATATAGACGCTCTATATCTATGTAGGTTTTTTTTCCTGATTGGTTCCAGCCAATCAGCTGAATCTCTCAGAACTGCCGTCTGTCTCTCATCCTGGCTGCCTATTGGTCAAGGGAAGAAGTGGGAGGGCGGGGCTAAGCCAAGACGAGGAATTGAGGTGGGAGGGGCTTTAACTGGCCTTGTGTTTAACACACACACATAACAAACACACACACAGACACGCACACATACGTACACACAGTGTGGCCAGTCCAATAGGTGTAAACAGTAGAAAAAGATTCTTATTGAACTGCTCAGTGTCATCATCATCATCATCATCATCATCAGCATCATTATTGTCAACATGATTATTATTACTCTTCCAGTGTGCAGCTCGTTGGCACTGAACTGAAGTCTTAACAGTAAACCCTCTGTCTTGTGTCCGTCTCATCAGGGATGCTCCGGTCAGTGTCAGCTGATCGTTGTTGGGAATAACTCTTAAATCATTAACTGTGTAAAAGAAGTGTTTGTAGCCGTCGTGACGTCACCCAGTGGTTTGTGGACTACCATCCTGAAGCCTTGAGTTTGGCATTTTGGCCGTCGCCATCTTGTTCTTTTTTGGAGCCAGAAGTGACCATATATGGATAAAATGGTGGAGCTGTGGGAGGATTTCCTGATTGGATCTGACTTGCCGTGGTGGCAACTTGTCCATAACCTGCTTTATCGTCTATCATACTTTACTTTTACTTTGAAGAAGGCTTGAAACTAGAGATTGAGACCATAAACTGTTTACTGAGGTAATAAATCAAGTGGGAAGTAGGCTCATTTCCTCATAGACTTCTTTTTGCAACCAGTGGAGTCCCCCCTGCTGGCCATTACAAAGAATGCAGGTTTAAGGCACTTCCGCATTGGCTTCACTCCTCAGACTCGACGCTACGTCTACTTCTTTTACACAGTCTGTGTTTAAAATCGACGGATAACTAAAGTCAAAGTCTTTCACACTGTTTTTTGTTGCCAAATCCATCATGGCTGCCTGTTTTCCCAGCTGGTTATCGTTTGAAATTTGTAGATATCGGTGCCACAAACAAAACTTTTTTTTGGCGAATTTAAGTTTGAGATCACCAAGTTGTCACTGAATCTTTTCTAAAGCATCGATCGGCCAATTGAAGGACTTCTTGTACACTCTGACTTTGGGGCTCAAACCTTCAGTCTTGATCTTGGAAACAGAAGCAAAATGTTTTGTTGCTCAAGAGCAGCTAAAATGTAAATGTATATATTTTTTCTCTTTTCAGAGTCAAAAGGATTCAAATTAGGAACTTCATGATTGAAGATGAAGTGACCAGATTATACATTTGACGAGGGTCAGGGTTAAATCCAGTTCTAGCATTTGGTGCTTGATACATTTTCGATACTGTTACAGCCTTTGTGGATCTTAAATGGTGACATGGTTTAGTTAACTTACAGTTACATTATGAGAGGTTAAAGCCTGCTGAACCTTGAGCTTCTTTAGGTTTAAGGTTCATTCCTGTTCGTGCCGTCCGAAGCGTTCGTGGCATTAAACAGGGTCATCTTTTGGTTTGCAGAAGCCGTCAAGATTTACAGTTTTAATCCAACATACATGTAAGAAAACTCCACAAAGGCTCGGTTATACTATCAGTTATTCTTATCTTTTGTGCTACTTGCGCATCTTCTGGTTAGCTCCAAAACTTTCAGAACCGTCAAACGAACGAAACAAATTGGTATTGATCACCCTCCTCGAACAACTGCAGGCGCTGCTGTCGACCTCTGTAAGACTCCTCATGAAGTGTCTGATAGCATGCTACAAGCTAATCATTTTGGATGTGTCAGGTTTTGTAAACGCAGGATTACCAACATCTCCGTATCAAATTGGGGCGCCTGCATCTTGTTGTGGTCTCATGGATCCTTCCTTCTACATCCTCACCCCGACCATGTCTGATCTTAGAAACAGCCATTTCCAGCTGTGTACCTTCACTTCACCATCTTCAGACTTGCACTTAACCATAAACATTTTTCTTCTTATGCCTTAACCCAACCTACTTGAACCCAGAACCCAGGTGGGATCTAAACCCAGAATTCACCATCCAAAGACCCGATGGATTGGAAAGCTCAAACTCCTTCCTTCAGTTCAGACATGGAAGGGTTGAGGTGTTGCCTACAGAACCTAAGACCGGAGAAGCAGCATGATATCCTCATGTTTTGGACCAGTGAGGTAAGACTTTGATATAAATCACAGTGGTGGGCGTCTCATCCAGTCATTAATCAGTACCGGTTTGGACCATCCCAATGACATCAGCCCAAGACAGTCTGATTGGAGCATCCCTAGTCTCCTTGGCAACCTCTCTGTCCATCAGCAGATTCTGGTTTCTGGAGTCCATTCAGTCTTTGTGCTGCTGTGGTTCTTGGCCAGTACAGCCAGAAGCCATGGTTCTGGTTCTAGTAAGACCAGATGCCACAGCTCTGGACTTATATAAGCAGTGGTCATGGCTCTAGTTAAGTACCCAGGAATCTGTGACCACTAAGACTATGGAAAAGAACCATGTCTCAGACCAGTAAGACCACTCTCCGTGGCTCTGGTTTCAGTTGGACCAGTACCCATGGTTCTGTCACCGCTAAGACGAGAACCCACGTGTCTTGGACCAGTAAGACCATTAGCTGTGGCTTCAGTGGGGCTTCAGAGGGGCCATGGTTCTGTAAGCTCTGACTTAAGTGGAATCAGTAGCCATGGTTCTGTCACCACTAAGACCAGAACCAACATGTCTTGAACCAGTAAGACCATTGGCTGTGGCTCTGGTTGCAGTAGAATCAGGAGCCATTAATCTTTGACCAGTTAGACCAGTGGCTCCAGTGGTTGCAGTCGGATCAGTAGTCATAGTTCTGGTTCCAGTGACACCAGTAGGACCAGTATGTAGAAGTGGTTCAGATGAAAAGGTGAGGAGTTGCTCTAGTCCATCAGTGTGCTTTCAGGCTGCTTTAGCAGTTCAAAGGTCAAACTTTAGTGTTCAAGGGTCAAAGTTCATCCAGAGGGTGTGTAGCACCATGGGGGGTCCACTCTGAACCAGTTTGGACGGGTCTAAACCAGTTTAATTCAACTTTGTTATCTTTTTTTCCTCATTGACCTCTCCTGTCCAGTCTGGTGAGAACTGGTTTGATCCAGTTTCGTCCGTTTTTTCTCTGCTATAAAGATTTATTATTCACCTGCTCCACGCCAAACCCCACCCCAAGCCCTGCCATCAGCCCGTCTCCCGGTTGGGTCCACTTGATCGGACCACTTTCCTCTCCCTCCGACGGTCCCAGCTCACTGCTGAGTGGCTGAGAGGTGTAGCTGCTGTTGGTGGTGCAGTCAGTGTGATTGGCCAGCAGGGAGGTGGAGGAGGTGGGGTTTCTGCTGATGACGAGCTCCAGACGGTTTGGAGACTCTGCGATCAGTGGAACGACGAGGCAGCAGTCAAAGTCCCGGGTCCGTACGTGGTTAATCTGGAGGACATGAAACAGAAATGGTTAACGTGGCTGGAGGCCGACATCCTCTTCTGTTAACAGATTTTGGGAGTGTACCCAGCAGGTGTGTTAGTGTCTTCGTGCTGTAGATAGTTTTTGTACCTGTAGTATTCGGTCGTAGGCTTGTAGGCCGCCCAGCTCTGCCGGGCCTCCCGGTCGGATGTTGCTAACGTAGACCCCGCGGTCCAACAAACCGTCAGAAACACTGAAACCAAAATCCTCCAGATCTGAGGCCTTCTCTAGAGTCAGCTACAGACACAGACACACACTCTGTTAGGATCACAACAAGTAGAATAATGTCAGGTCACGTTGAAGTGCCGTGTCGAACGGTCACATCACCTTGTGGAGCTCCACAGGGTTCTGGTTTAGGATCTCATTGACTTCCTGCCTCATCTTCCTCATGGCAAAGGCTCGTCGCTGGGGGTCAGAGGGCAAGGTGTTGGACCGAGCTGTCACCTGAGAAGAGGCACAGGAATAATTCTTCAGAACTCTCCCTGTAAGATATGACACAACAGTCACTTGTCAGAGGGCAGCCAAGGTTACCTGTGGTCTGGAGTTGCTGCGCTCCTGGAAGCTCGCCTGGCGACCCAGTGTGCTTCGCAGGGGGGTGGGGTCATGGTTCAGACTGAGGGTGGAGCCTGACATGATGGTTGCCTGGAGACAGCCAATAAGAAAACATCCAATCACAGACAGCCAATCAAAAGTAGATAGTTGGATCCATCAAGAACATGGTGGTCAAAGGCATCCTGGGAGTCCAACTTCTTAGAGAACAAACAAAACCTAATGCTGTTTAATCACATGATCTACTTCTTACTTCAACTGGCAGGATCTACTGACTGGTTCCAGTGTTGTTTCTAATAGCAGAATCTACTGACATGATCTACTGATGTTTTGTCTTGGAGGATCGTCTAGTCTTTCCATTTACAGAGTGATTGCCTGAATCTACTTCTATGTCAGTGAGAGGATCTACTTCTGTTTATTGACGGGATCTACTTCTGTTTATGGACAGGATCTACTCCTGATTACTGACAGGATCCACTTCTGTTTTATGGACAGGATCCACTTCTGCGTGATTGACAGGATCCACTTCTGTGTTATTGACAGGATCTACTTCTGTGTGATTGACAGGATCTACTTCTGTGTTATTGACAGGATCTACTTCTGTTAACTGACAGGATCTACTTCTGTGTTAATGAAAGGATCTACTTCTGTGCGATTGACAGGATCTACTGCCATTTTTAATGACTTGGTTCTTCTGACAGGATCTACTCCAGTTTTTACTGAAGGATCTACTGATAATTCTACTGGTAGGATCTACTGACCTGATCTTTCTTCTGAGGGGATCAACTAAGAGAATCTTTTGAGGTTTTCTGTACAATAATCTACTCTTGAACCAAGAATCTACTCTCGTTTCTACAGAGATTACCCAAATCTTCTCACATCATTCAACAGATTCCCACTTCTCAGCCAATCAGAATCAAGGACTCATCAGACGCATGCATGACTTCACAGATCTGCTTCATGACTGGCAAAACAAACTACCCATCAGGCCTTGCACAAGCTCTCCCAGCATGCCTTGCTCAAACTGCCATGCCCGGTGCAACATGACTCTGCCACGTGATTGGTCAGAAGCTGGGCGATGTCACTAAAATGTCACAATGACGTCACCATGGTCTGCAGCTTGCTGCTGGGGTGCAGTTAGAGTCACATTCAAAAAACAGCTAACATGTCTGATGTTTGACAACGCTAAGACTCCAGGTACAGAGAGGAGAGAGAGGAGAGGACAGGAGGAGAGTTAGTAGTGGAGAGCAGGGAGGATACCAGAGTGAGGAGGTGCGTCTCCTTCCCAGACTCCTGGAAGAGAAGGAGTCATTTCTCTTTTCAGCTTAATTACTTCATTTGACGGCTGCATTTCCAACAAACATGTAGTTATTTTAGCTTGAGGATGGATGTTACTATGACTAAGGCTGGGAAACAATCTAATGTCAACACTGACCAGTTTTTAAAGGCATAAGATCATATCGTGTTTCCTGTTTAAGTCTTAATGGTCAAAATTAATTAATGATTCCAAGAAAACAGAAATTAAAAACTGAAACTAAATGAGAAACTGAGTTCACAGTAACGTGAACAGTCCTGCTCACCTCCAGCTCTCTGAGGATGCCGCTCTGGCCGCAGGTCTCCAGATCCTCCAGAGCCTGAGACCAGAAGTTCTCCTCCTGGTCTGGTTCCGTCCCATCATGCCCCACAGTGAACCTGAAGGAAAGGTCAAAGGTCAGCCAATCAGAGAGAAGAACATCTTGATGGTTTCACACACACACACACACACACACACACACACAGGAGGATTGGTGACGAACAGGTCATGCTGGTGAGACTTGTGCGAGGACATGTGCAGTGACGACATACACATCCTTCAGGTGTATGTGTCGGTGAGGCGGGGGTCAAAGGTCACCAGGTGAGGGTTTCTGGACAGGACTGTGTGGGGGTTAAAGGTCAAAGGTCATTGTTGTACCTGCTGTCAGTGATTAGACCGCTGGGCAGATTACAGGCTCTGCAGATAGAGACACACTGCTGTTACTGCTGTTAGCTTGATGCTAGCAACTCCTATTGATGTGTATAGGAATGCTAACAAGCTACTCGTGGGGGACATTTGGGCCCTGTTCAGACCTGGTGTTAATATGCTTCCTGAGAGCAGATGTTCATGAACTGATCCAACCATTGAACTAGTCACCACAACATCACCAGACTCCCTTAACAAATCTCCTGATTTTAAGAGTTGTTTCATGAGGAGAAACTTAACAAACTTTGTGAAACTCTGTCTCTGACAGATTCTGAATCATTGTCTCCTTCTTGTAAATTCAGCATTAAATGAAAACAGTAAGTTGTGTGTTTCCTTGTACAAAGTGTCAGTTTGTGGCAGCATGGCTGTACCAGCCTGTCTGCTTCTGTGTCTAAAGTGCTAAAGTCTCACCTGCCAACATTTAGCAGCTGTTTGAACACACTGTTTACACTGATTCCACCATTTACACTCAATTTATGAAAGAAGAAACATTTTTTACTGATGCTAAACATGTCACATTTTACAAACACACTAAACAGTAACCAGTATAGGCTCCTTCAGTTTAGTGAGTTGTTGAGTTGGAGACACTTTATAAACTGTGTGAAACTCTGTCTCTGACTAATTCTTCATTATTTGTTCCTTCTTATAAATTCAGCAAATGTTCTTCATGAACTTCTTTCTTTCTTTCTGTTTTTTCCAGTGATGTACGTGTTTATTTGTATATAGAGCGGGGAACTGAGATCTGGTCACTCAGGACGGATGTTGATACCAGGTCTGAAAAGGCTCTTAGTAGAAGTTTAAAAATCATTATGAGTCGTTATTTCCCAAGAAATCAAATAAATTCATAACAGATATGTTTCGTTATCGACTTTGGTGCTCCTTCTCTTAAAATATAGCGTTATCAGTTTGTTGAGGAAGTGTTATTAGTTAATGTGGCCCCAACAGCAGCGTGCAGTGAAACATGGGATCCATGATTGGACGTATTTCAGGACATTTTTGCTGCTGAACTGGGAGAGAAAACAACACATTAGTGGTCGGCGGCTCCTTTCTTGTAGTGGACGAAGGATTCGGACCCCGGAGTGAAACCTTCACCACGTTTGAGAACAGAACAGAATAGAAACACTCACATAAAGTAAAAGTACCTCAAAAGTGTATTTAAATACAGTCGTAAACCATCTTCACCATGAACTCGATGTCACCTCATTAGAGAAGTTTGATGCTGTATTTTCAAAGAGCACACTTCCAAAAATAACAGACCTGTTTTTATTCCAGGTGTTATATCACACTTCTGGTGATGTAATTTAATTGAGCTGCTTCTCTAAACCTTCTGCTGACATCCAGATTCCTCCTCCACAATCTGATCAATCTGTTTCATAATGCCAGATAACAGTTCTGTCACACGCAGCTGAAAAAGCAGTAATGGTAGTCTTATTTTGAAAGGTTATAATTATATATATTTTTTATATATATTCTCAAATGCATGTATTAAACGATCATAGTTTTCTTTATTCATGTTTTATTCATGTCTTCAGTCGACATTTTAACTGATTTTTGTGAAATTTTAAAATCCCATGTTGATCCTCTCTCTCTCTCTCTCTCTCTCTCACCCTCCGAGTGGTGGGCGGTCCCAGTCGTCGTCACTCAGCCCCAGATCTGACAGCGGATTGGCTCTCTGGCGAGTGGAGGAAGATGATTGGCTGTTGGTTGTCTTGGCGTTGCGCCACTCGTGGAAACTGTACGGAGACGACTGAAATGGTGGAGCTACACACAAACACACACATAAATATATCTTATTACTACAGTCTTAAGACTTGAAGGTAAAGGTCAGAGGTCAGAGGTCAGAAGGTCAGAGGTCAGAGGTCTGAGGTCTGAGGTCGGTCTCCTACCCGGGGTGGTGTAGCTGCTGTCCATGTTGGATCCGTCCCAGGACTCCACCGCGCTGTCGACTGACGGCAGCGTGCTGAATGCTCTCTGGCTCGACAGAGGCGCGACCATGACAACTGGCTCCTCCTCCCCGTCCTGGTGCTCCATGCCAAGCCCCGCCCCCGGCCCCATGCCTGGACCAATCACACAGGACTTCGGGCTCGTCACTAAATACAGTGATACAAGTTTTCTTATCAGTAAAGTTGTTCTGATACTAGTACAGGAAGAGTCTGCGATACTGAATATGTTTGTGTATAAAGTGTGTATAAGTGTGTATAAAGTGTGTATAGGTGTGTATAAGTGTGTGTTCGTACGCTCTCCCTGCTTCTTGATCTTCAGTGTGACCGTCTCTCCGGCTTGTTGCAGCAGACTGATGGCTTCACTCAGAGGTTTCCCCTTCAGGCTGCTGCTGTTGATCGCCAGAATACGATCTCCGACGTGGATCGCTCCGGTCCTACAGGAACCAACAACACACAGACGCACACACAGCGAGGGTCAGGACGTCTCCGGGTCATTAACTCATAACACTGCACATCTTCTTCATACTGAAAACATCTGGACGTTTCTGAAGTCTTAAAACCTGCACTGCTCATTTTTAAACTGATTTCTCGTTTGTAAAAAACAAGTTGGGAACAAACTGATTCTGATTCTTGCAGCAACTCATCACAAAAAATTACACTTGACAATAAAAATTTAAATATTACTAAATCTAAAACAGTTTCTATTTTAATACATCCATAAATCAAAAATACAATTTAATGCAGTTTAAATAAAAAAGCAAAAGTAAATTTCTCTCAGAAATCAGGAAATAAAATCAAATAAACTGAAGAAAATGGTGTTAAAGTGTCATAATAAAATGATTTAGTGTTATTTATTATTAACAGCAGATGGCGTCATTCTCCACTTTATCCCGATCTGAACACACCGGACCCGTTTGACTCATCAGACAGTTTGAGTTGAACTATTTTGATCAGTGGACTGAAGGAAAATAAAGAAATATAAGTATATATATGATTAATGTGTGTGTGTGTGTGTGTGTGTGTGTGTGTGTGTGTGTGTGTGTGTGCGTGCGCGTGTGTGTACCTCTCAGCCAGCCCTCCCTTGCTCAGTGAGGAGATGATGATGGGGTCGAAGGGCTCCTCGGTGCCTGAGATGGTGATTCCCAGCGGGCCTCCGTACCTCTGCAGCTCCACCGTGTAGATGATGCTGCCGGACACTTCCTGTTCATCTGAAACAGTCAATAAAGTTTCATTCAACACCAGGTGACCACCGAACGACTGTGATGACTGAAATCTGAATACTTTTGTTTTTATCTTTCAGTCCTTGATGCAACCTTGTAATTAAAACACAGCCTGATGTTGAAGGGTTAATGAAGGAGAGTAGGAGAGTGTAGTTGATGATTGAGGTTCTGGGGTCCTTGATTTGTTTCTAGATGTCCTTGAAATACATCTACTGGTCTTTAAGGAGCTCCTTGGGATGCCTGATGATGTTCAAGGACCCTCCCTATTACTGAGAGGAAGGTCTGAAGAGTTTGATTCGTCTGAGTGTCTCTTCTGTGAGACGAGATGAAACCGTTCACATCACAGAAGAGGTCCAGTACGTCTGGGAGGAGGTCTTAAGTCTGAGCAGTGACCTCTAGAGGACGCAGCCTTCACTACAGCCCGCAGTATACAAAGATTTAAAGGGTAGCTCCACCAATTTTACACATTAAAGTGTGTTTACAGGGTTGTATAGAGGACTGAAACTGCCCAAAATCAAAAGTAAAGTAAGAAATAAAGGTGATGTCACTCAGTGGCTGAGTTGCATTGTGGGTAATGCAGGCTCCAGGTGTCGACTGTCTACCTGAGTTGTCTTCGTCTTTCCGGATCTTCAGCTTGACGAGCTCCTCGCACTGCTGCAGGATCTGAACTGCTTCCTCCATCGAGCAGTTCTCCACACGGATGTTGTCGATGGCCAGCAGCTTGTCTCCCAACTCCAACGTCCCCGTCCTGAAGACACAAAGACACAAAGACAGAAACGTTATCGAACTGTTTGACCTCAGAGACGAACTGTAACGTTCTCTTACTGTAAAAACACAAACACAGTAAACAGATGTGACCTGCTGATTAACCAACAGAAGCTCTTTAACTCACATTTTCTGCTTCACACTCCAAAACACATGACCTACAAACCACACACACACACACACACACACACACACACACACACACACACACACACACTGGCCCTGGCTGTTAGCCTAATTAACCAACCAACTGCAGACAGCTGACCGAGCTTCAACACAGCTGACACTCTGGTGGAAAGTAACTGAGTACATCAACTCATTTTGAGGTACTTCACTTGAGTGTCTCCAGTTTCTTCCACTCCACCACATTTTGAAGCTCGTCAAGCTGAAGATCCAAAGAGACACCTGGTGCCTACATTACCCACAATGCAACTGAGCCACTGAGTGACATCACTGGAGGCAGTTTATCAGATTACATTCAGCTTCCTCTTTATACTACTTTATCACATATGCAGTAGCAGTGTCTGATTGTAACTAAGTACATTTACTCAAGTACTGTACTGAAGTACATTTTTGAGGTACTTGTACTTGACTTGAGTATTTCCATTTTCTGCTACTTTATTTTTTGTCTCCACTACATTTTGGAGGCAAATATTGTACTTTTTACTTTTATTTGATAATTTTAATTATTAGTTACTTTGCAGATTACATGCTGCGGAGGTGATACAGTACAGAGGCGATTTACAGCGGCTCTGACCCGGACAATGACCAGAAGACACGGCAGAAGCGAGTCAGCTAGCATGCTGACTTCAGTAGACGTCTCTGCAACCAAGTACAGAGACGTCTTTGACAGCAAGTCAACACTGTCGTTTCTTCACACTCTGTTGATAATGTGGTGATTGTGGTGTGTGTGTGTGTGTGTGTGTGTGTGTGTGTGTACCTGTGTGCGACGCTGCCTTTCTTGATGTCAGAGATGATCAGAGGGTCACCTGGTTTCCTGTTGGACGGAGCTGGAGACACAGACAGACGACATCAGAGATGATTTCGCACAGAGAGAGAAAACGTTCAGTAAATAATTAACTTTGTTTACTCCAGTTCTCGGCATAATGATTAAATGTTAAAAAGAAAAATGAAATCAAAGCAGGTGATGTAATATTGAACTGAGAACTGTGTTTCACAGCGTGAGCAGGTCCAGGCTGAATTTATTATGATGAAATAATTTAAAATAAAACTTTGATTTCACAGTTGTGCGCACATGATGTAAGAACAAGTTCAAAATGTAATAATAAAACTATCATTTGCATAATTCAAAATACATAATTTCTGCCATTAAAAAAAGATCCCTGGTTAATAAAACATACTTATATTAAAACATAATAAAAATATTCAAACAGCTCAAAACAGAGCTGAAGAGCTGAAATCAACATATTAAACATCAGGGTTTAACAAACAAGGCCACAAAAAGACCAGAAATTAAATGCATTTTATTAAAAAACAGACAATAAAATATATTTGTAATTGTTGGTGAACAATTGTAGCTAGTGAGCTAACGGCTAACACGCTGTCCAGCAGGGACCATGCTAACACCAGTCAGTCCAACAGCTTCTTTGTGTTTTCTGTTTGCTGACGTTGGACTGATCATCGTCTCAATCAAGAGTTACAGGAGGAGAAGAAGTTCACTTCGTGCTTGTGATAGCTTAGCATTATCCCGAGTAACAATAATGGATTTTGCTCCGTGTGTTTGCTGTTTTGTCTTCAGGTGAAGAGCGTTGGTCTCTTTGTTTTTAGCCTCTGTGAAATGTGACAAGACTCTGCAGCCGTGCTACCGGCTCAGTGAAGCTGATTCAAGCTAGATGCTAACGTGAGATGCTAACAAAATAAAGCATCTTTTAACTGCACATTTTTGCTCTTTTCTTGTGAAATACTACATCAGCACTTTACTAGACTAGATCTTAACGTCACACCCTACAGGTGAGTTCCTATCATTTCTTCTTCTACTCTCACTTTTCTGCGGTCACTTACAGCTGATGGTGATTCCCAGCTCCACTCCGGGTTTCTTTGGGAGCTTCACATGAAACGTTCCTGAACTGGGGATGACCGACTCTGAGACACAAACACAGACAGAGATGGTGAGCAGAAGTTTAAAGTGAAACAAAGGCCGTCACAAAGTTTGAACATTAGATAGTTAACAGCGTATTTTAGGGGAATTCAACTTTATTTGGCGTCTCCGGTGCTAATCAAGTCATGTTCTTCTTCTGAAAACAATGTTTGCCTCCAAAGATTTGTGTTTCCTTGGATAAACACCAGATGCATCTCAATGACTGAATGAATGAGAGTTACAGGACCAGACGGGTGTCCACTTACTTTTGGTCATCTAGCTGTCTGTGTGGAGCTGCAGGCTGTGATTAGCATCAATGATATCTCCTACAGTAACTCATTCACTGTGTCTGTGAGTCATTAATGACAACATATTGTGTTGCTCTGGCGTAGGAGGTTATTTATACCAGCCGGAGGATGAAACACTGACAAAGAGTCTGACAGATTACAGTGAGACACCACAGAAGAAGAATGAAACGCAAACAATGAGCCAAACCAGGACAACAGACGCCAGACGGCTGGTTTGGCTCACAGCAGCAGACAAAATATATTGTTGGCGACCGATTTATCAAACTGAAAACGAGACTCAACTTAATTAATGACTTTGGATGAAAACGAAACAATAATAAGAAGAAAGTCTGACAAAAGGACACGTGACCTCTGTTTTAATTAATTTGTATTGAATCGGCTGCATAGATGTGAGGAACCATACAGCTCCTGATCGCGTCCTCTCAGCTGTTTGACCAATCAGCAGCTTGTATTTGTAACGCAGTAATGTTAGCAGTCATTCCTGATTCTTAGAAGATCCAAACGAACAGATTTATGGAGTAAGTGAACCGAATATTAACACATTAACTCTGTGTGTGTGTGTGTGTGTGTGTGTGTGTGTGTGTGTGTGTGTGTGTGTGTGTGTGTACCGGCCACGTCGAACTCGATCTCCAGTGTGAGCTGAGCAGTGATGGACGAGTCTCTGAGCAGCTGATTGGTTTCCTCCAGAGTCGAGTCTTCAGTAGGAACTCCATTTATGGACAAAATCCTGTCGCCGATCTGCAGGATACCACACCTACACACACGCACACACACACACACGCACGGACGACAGAGGTCAGGCTTTCTTAAAATAACGTCATTTCTGCTTTAATTTATTATTTCAACCTAAAAAACTGTCAAATATCTTTTAATTTTTCGTGGACTTCTGTTAAAATGTATATTTATATGTTAAATTGTCTTTAAAGCCCTTCAAGCTGCATTTTATGTGTATAAACAAAACAAAATATAAAAATATACAGTAAACAAAGTGCATCATCATCAGTAACAGTGTTATCGTGTGTCACTACCTCTCAGCCGGGCTGTCGGGGTCGATGTAAGCTATGAGCGGCGGCGAGGAGAGCGTTTCCGTAGCGAAGACTCCGCCCTGCAGCTGCAGGCCGAACCCCATGATGCCGTCGCCTAGCAACGCCACCTCTGTGGTTTCCGTGTGAACGACCTGACCGGCGAGACCGACGGTGCTGGACGCAAGAGACACTGATGGAGAAGAAGAAGAAGAAGAAGAGAGACGGTTTAAAGGAAACTGAGGTGTTGCTTTCTTCCAGTCAGTGTTTCTATGTCTTCGTGTTTGGACTCACAGGAACTCTTGAAGTCCTTCTTCTTGGCCTTCCTCCTCATCAGCGTGCCCCGGGGACTCGTGGGATACATGTTCCTGGGCAGGGTGCTCATGTTGAGGGACGAGAGACTATAGGCCGACATGGAGCCGGGAGAGAACGAGTGGCTGAGAGCTGAGGAGAGAGAGAGAGAGAGAGAGAGAGAGGCAGGTGATGCTGAGCAGAGGTCTCTCTCTCAAAACTAAACACACTGCAGGGCGAGAGAGGGAGAGAGAGAGAGAGGAGGACGTACGAGGGTTGTTTGTATGGCGGTTGTGCGATCTGGCAGCTGATTGGTCGGGGTGGTACGTGTTGTAGTGGTAGGGGGGGAGGATGGGGGCGGAGCCGCCGGTTTCCCAGGGGAGGGGGCGGGGACTACGCTGCACCTTGACTGTACGCACGCACACACACACACACACACACACACACGCGCGCACACACACACACACACACACACACACAGAGGAGGGTGTCCAGGTTAAGACAGGAGGAAAGGTCAGAGGTCAGAGGTCAGGAGGCTGCTTTATAAAAGATTACATCTTATTCATGTAATCTTTTATGTGTGTTCTTTATTTTAAAATCATTTGTTGTACTGTTGAAACGTTGGCGCACGGTGTGTGTCATCATACAGGAAACCATGCTGTGGTGCGTTCAGGTCCAGTCCAACCTGATGTGCGTGCGCGTGTGTGTGTTTATACCGTGCTGTGGTGCGTTCAGGGCCGGTCGGGCCTGGTGCTGTGGCAGGATCTCCATGCGGACGGTCTGACAGGAGGCGGAGAGAAGCTGAGTGGCTTCAGCCAGAGAACAAAACTCCATCGACTTCCCGTCAACTGACAGGATGTGATCTCCTGCATGGAGAGCACCACACCTACACACACACACACACACACACACGCACACACACACACACACACACAATCAGTTCCACACCGACAGGTTAACAGACTTTATGGTTATGGGTCGGAGGTCAGAGGTCAGGTACCTGTCTGCTATGCTGGCTGGTTTGACCTTGTCGATGATGATGACCTGCTTGCTGCAGAACATGGAGGTGGACAGAGCCACGCCCAGACTGGAGCCTGTCGCCTTGGCAACCTCCACCAGCAGCGGCCCTGACGCCGTGGCAACAGAATCTGAGAGAGGGCATCAAAGTTTGTGTTTCAGTCGGTAGTGACGCAGCTTAAACTCCAGTACCGACATTAAAGAGAGCGCTGAACTGACCCATGACCGAGACGTCGTACTCGATCAGCAGCGTGGCTTCCTGCCCGCACTGCTTCAGGATGCTCATGGCCTCTGACAGGGTGCTGCCATGGAGACGAATCCCGTCGATACTCAGCAACCGATCGCCCGGCTTGACGGTTCCCTCTCTGAAGTGAGAGAGACAGAGAGGGGACAGTTTCTACAGAGGCCCTCGAGGGACAGAAACCCTTCAGACAGACAGGGCAGAGGTCACTCACCTGTCAGCCGGACCGCCCGGCCTGATGGTTGTTATGACGATGGGGCGAGACTTGTTCCTGTCTTCATGAGTCCCACCTGCAGACACACAGTCACGTCAGGTATCTATATTTAACACACACACACACACACACACACACTGAGCTCCTCTCACCTCTGATGACGAAGCCGAAGCTGTTTCCTTCTTTGTGCAGCGTGACTTCTACGTTCTTGAACATGACCCCTGACCCCTGCACCGCTGCAACACAGCAGAACACCAACACGTCAGCGCGACCTCTGACCTCCACCAACACACTGAAGACACTCTCACATTACCTCTGCGGTCAGTACTTACAGACGGGCGGCAGCTCGTACTCGACCTCCAGCACGACTCGCTCACCGACGTTCTTCAGCAGACTGATGATCTCATCGTGTCTGAACTTGGCCAGGTTGATGCCGTTCACGGCCCGGATGTAGTCGCCAACGTTCAGCTGGTCGCTCCTGCAAGAAACGGTCAAAACATCAGGTCAATTTTTAATAAAAAACAAAAACATCAGCTTTTACTTCAATTTAATTAAGTAAACTTTGTTATAGTGAAGCAGGCGGTCGTGACCTCGACACAGGGTGGAGTTTGTGCACCCACTTCAGACGGCGTGCACGCTGACACTTTTAGATTTAGGATCTCGGGGGTTCTGCAGACATGTTTTTTTTGTTGTTGTTGTTTATTCTGTTTTAAATCATCTCCAGCTGCTTCAGGTGTTTAGCAGAATGCTGCAACTCTGTTTTACTGTGAAGCTCCAGAAATGTTCTGTGGACTACGAGACTTCACCTGACTTTATATCATCAGGAGATGATGACTGAGCCTGACTTTATGTCATCAGGAGGAGATGATGACTGAGCCTGACTTTATATCATCAGGAGGAGATGATGGCTGAGCCTGACTTTATATTATCAGGAGGAGATGATGGCTGGATTTAGATTTTTTGGTGAACTGTTCCTTTAATTTTGTCGCTAAGCGGCTGAAAGTCACAATAACTGTCCGTTCAGAAGTTTAAAACACATTGAACATGACTTTAAATTGAAGAGACGGAGCAGATTAGAGCAGATTAGAGCAGATCAGAACATAATAAACTGAAGGATTATAATAGAGCTCAGGTAGAGGGATGTGTTACCTGGCAGCGATGCCTCCCTGTCGCAGGTTTGAAACCCGGGGCTTCCCATCTTTGTCGATGCCTCCTGAAACCGTCAGTCCGAGCGTTGTGCCCTCCTTCTTCATCAGCTCCACCACCGAGCAGCCTCGAAACTCATCTACGTGGCACACAACAACAACAACAGGTGATCGGCCCGATGCTCCTTCTCCCCCATAAAATGATTTCACTGCACGTCCAGCCTCTTTTATCTCCTCCAGGTTTATTTCTCTGCGCTGTGACTCCAGAGTCCTCTGCCCTAACTCCCTCACAGCACAGAGAAATAAAATAATAATCTGGAAGAGGAGAGAAGTGAAGTCATCGTCTATTCTGTCGCCCATCTATATTTCATCAAAGGCCTGAAATATTTAACACCAGGAGAGTAGGAACGGGAGGGAGAGAGATATTTCAGAGCAGACCTGCTACAGTGTGATGTGAGCGGTCCTCAGGTGATAAAACAGAAAGCAGGATTTCATTAAAGTGTTGTATTTTAATATTAATCAGGCACGACTTCACCCTCTTTCATCCGGGCAGGATTAAGACATCTGATCTTTGGCAGTGACCATCATTGTCTTCTTCTCCTTCCTCCTCCAAAGAGGCTTTACAAAGAGCGTCAGTGTCCTTTTTTTAAACATCGGCTCCGACTCGAACCCCGAAAAATCTTCTATTCTGATCAAATGTTAGAAGAACCAGTTTCCTGCTGCGGCGGGAGAAACTTTCGGAAACGTTACTTCACAAGAAAGTGTTAACTTCAGACGGTAACGCTGAATTACAGCAAAGCTTCTCTCAGAGGGAAAGAGTTTGTTAGAGCTGCAGATTTCACTATAAATCTGAAACAGCGTCTCCTCAGACTGAATAATCACTGCAGCAGAACATCCAGTCCGTCAGCAAGTTTTAATCCTGCTGCCAGGACGGCTGCTCGTTTAGCTTTTGTTGACGTGGTTTGAAACATCAACGGCGGCTTTCTGAAGTTTTACCAGTTTCTGTAAGTCGCTCTGTGCGACCAACAAGTCAAATGACTGGTTCCTGAAACTGGTTCTGAAGCTCAACCAGTTCCCCCCACCTGTTCAGAAGCTGTACCAGTTGCTCTAATGGGTTGTAAAGATCAGATCTACCAGTTTCCTCCAGTGAATTTAACGCTCCATCAACTGGATTTGAAGTTTCACCCATTCATCAAGTGGTTTTGAAGCTCAACCAGCCCAACCAACTTGTTCTGGACCTCCACCAGTTCCTCTAAATGGGTCTGAACATCTACAAAAGCTGGTCCTCTACACCTGACCAGTTACTTTGACTGGTTTCAAGCCTCTACCAGTTTCCCATAGTGGTTGTGAACTCCACTGGTTCTGTTCCTCTTACTGGTTTTGAGGTTCTACCAGTTCCTGTAACTGGTTCTACAGCTTTAGGAATCCTTCAGAACTTCTACAAGTTCCCCTCACCTGTTCAGAAGACGATCAGTTGTTCTGATGGGTTCTAAAGGTGAATTTTTAGCTCTGTCAACTGGTTTTAAAGCTCCATCAGACCATCGAACTGGTTTTAAAGCTCTGCTAGTTCCTCTAACTAGTTCTGAAGCTCTACCTGGTTCCTGAACTGGATCTGGATCTCTGGTTCAGAGGCACCAACAGTTCTTCTAATTGTTTCTAAACCTCATTCTCTTCTTTTTACTGGCTCCAGAACGTGAACAGATCTTATTGTCTGTACCAGATCTTTTTATTCAGCAGCTGAAGGTTGTCCATCTGTGTCTCTACGATCACCGACATGGTTCTGACAGCTGATCCAGGTCACAGATGTCACGTTTACTTGTTGTATAAATATTGGAAACTTCTGATTGCACCACTCTGATACAAGTTGCAAGTAGGCCACCAGCTCCAGGTGGGAGGAGATAAACTGCGACTGCAAGCATCTTCTGCAGGTCACACGGAGAGAAAACATCAGCTAATGTTTGTGTGTTCTATTTTCAGATCTGTTGTCTTCATCTGGGCTCATTAGCTCTGCTGGCAGAATCACAGAGCAGAACCAAGAGCACAGAAGGGGATGGATAGAGGAGATCACACAGAACAAGAAGAACCTGACCACGATGACATCGTGAACACCTGTTGTTGTGTTACCTGGTATACTCTGCCTCCTGATGGCCAGCGCTCCATCTGGAGGTCTCGACCCGGCGGGGTGTTTGGTGTACGGCCCCTCATCTGAAACACAAAGAAACGCACACGTTAGCTCGATTCGCTCAAAACTTCTCCCAGTTCCTTTAACTGGTTCTGGAGCGTAACCATTTCCTGGTTCTGGTTCCAAACCTCAGTTTCTCTCGGTGGTTCCCAGGCCCCGCTCATGTAAGAGATTCTGAAGCTCTACCAATTTAACTGGTTTTGAGTTGTTACTGGTTCCTGTATGGAGCTCTGAACCTCCATCACCTCCTCAAACTGGTCCCAGCCCTTTACCAATTTCTCTATCTATATCAGAAGCTCTAACAGGACCTCTAACTGGTTCTGAAGCTCCTCCACGTCCACCAACTGAGTCCAGGCCTTCACCAGATCTATACCCAGTTCTGAAGCTCTACCAGTTTCTCTAACTGGTTTCAGACACAAATCAGTTGCTCGAACTGGTTCCAAAGCTCAACCAGCCCATCTAGTAGATTCTGAATTTCTACCAGCTCTTTTAACTGGTTCTAGAGGTTTGACCAGTGCTTCCAGCTCGGTCCAAACCTCGACCAGATTCCTTTAACTGGTACTGAAGCAGTTGTAAATGTCCGAAACATATCAGGACCTCCGAGTTCACAGACAAACACAGGCAGACGCCTCACAAGTTACATCATCTGATCGGTGTAAAAGTGAAATGTCACTGACAGGCTCCCATGATGCATCTGTACTCACCATCGTCATCAGACATCCCAGAGCTTCGACCACAGAAATACATCTCAGAGAAAACTCATTTAAAACACAGATGTGCTCCTGTAATCATCTCATTTAAAGCCTCAGCAGCCAGTGAACTAGCCCGTTAGCGTCCTCTGCTTCAGATGATGCTACCTGTTAGCATCTCACAAAGCTCTGAACGACTTTAACTGACCAGTAAACTGTCTGGTTTGCTCTCCAACGCTGCTGCTGAGAGGTCTGTCAAGTCAGCCTGTTCTCATGAATAAAGAAACTACTGCCAGAGAGAGGTGACCTCATCAGTACAGCAGCCAATCCCAGTGGAGAACACAGTGGTCTATCTAAGTTTGGACCAATCTCAGCAGTCCATTGGGAGACCCCCGATGATGTCATTGCAGAGATGAGAGAGCAGAGGCGGAGCTAAGCCATGAACCATGACATCAGATCATTTTGGACATAGAGATTTGATTAGAGAGGAGTTTTAATGAGACGACTGATGTAAATGAAAATCTGGACAAATAAAACCCAAAATATCCTCATTTCACAGCTGATACACAAACTTTTTATAGTTTTTAGCATCGAACAATCTGCTGATTAATTTTCACAACATGTAAATTAATCATGAAGTCTATAAAATATCCAAAAATGCTCATCACAATCTCCCAGAGACCAAAGTGACGCCTTCAAGTTGCTTCTTTTATCCAACAAAAAACCCAAAACGAACCTTTTGTTTATGTCGTCATCACGAGAAAACAACTGTTGTGTTCCCGAGATAACGAGATAAATTAATCACAAGCAAACGACTTCGCAAGATTCATGAGAGCGGACCAGACATACACCCCGCACACAGATTCAAAGCAAACCACATGAACGTCTTATGAATTGAGACATGATCAGCTTAAATCGGTTGCGTGCTGCACTGGACGGCCTGCACGCCGCCGTCACACAGCTGAGCTGTTAGACATGAAGCTGTAAGTAATAATCACGAGAGATCGGATTAATTTATCTCAGATTAACATTTAATATTCTGTGATAAAGACATAAATAACTCGTGAGCTCGAGGAAACAAATCAAATCGATGGATCAAAAAAGATCACTGCTCATATAAATAACCACGAGTCGCAGCTCTCTGAGGAAACATCAGACGAGTGGAGGACGACGACCACTTCGTTCTGTCTCAATCAAATGTGTCTCTTCTTCTTTATTTCATCACATTTTCAGCGTCGTGTTGTTTTTTTCTATTTCGGGTCGTCTGTTTGGTTCTATTTGATTTGGTTCTGGTCTCTTCTAATCTGCTCTAGATCTACTCGGTCCTGTTTCTCTGCTGTTTGGTTCCAGCAGCTGAGCTCAGAAACACAATGAGACCGTGAAAACACACACACACACACACACACACACACACACATGCACACACACCATAGCTAAGTGAAGATGAAAGCGTCCTCCTCCACATGTAGGACAGCAGCAGCGTCGCTCTCCTCCAGTCGCAGCTACAGTACATTAACACTACACACTGTGGCACGTTATATAACACATAAATAACCTGAGCTCGTATTATTGAGCTACGATTGTTTGAAAACAAGGTCACACAGCAGGAGTCGGATCATTTACTTCAGTCGAAGGGTTTTAATTTGTATATTTTATATCCACAGAGGGCTGGTGAGACACTGATGACCCATTTTTAATTTTTATACTCTTTTTATGATGACATCAACAAAACCAAGGAGCGGATTGTTCATTTTTTAGCCCTCGTCCACGAGTCAAGTGTTTAAAGAGAGTCGTCTAGACGCGCTCGATAGGAAGAGTGAATCGGACTTGACTTTAATGTTCCCGGGAATCAACATCACATAAAGTCAGTCTGTAGAAATGGGAACAGACGAGAGAGAGAGAGGGTCGGGTACAGATCCAGACCTCCTGGAGGAATAAACACCCGGAGTCACATCGGACCGTGTTCTGACTCGTCCACGGGAGAATCAACAAAACATTTTCACTGTGGACGGCAAATCGAAGCAGCGGTGATCGGAGGACGGGTCATGTGTGGATGCCGACGTCGATGTCGTCCGTCACAGTTGTTCCTAACAAAGCTGGGAGACTGGAGACGTATACAGCGACTGCATGATGTGACTCTACGGTGGCTCTCGTGCCAAAAAGGTTCAGGTCAACTCTGAACCAGCACTTGGCTCTCTTTGGTTGAAAAGGGGGGAGCTGTGAGGTGAGACGCTGCACGGAGCCCAAAACCCTGACAAGAGCTGCAGACGTATCTGCTGCCGTGCCTCTAGACTACAGAGCAGCAAACGTCACCTGGTTATATACCTGCTGTTAAACGATAACGTGAATGAATCTTAATCAACACCTCTAAGACACACACACACGTCTAAAAGTGAAGCTGCAGCTGTGACAGTCGTCACCTGCAGATGTTAAAGAAACTCCTGCTAACAAGACACAAGCTCGTCTTTATCTCTGTGATTACTGAACTTTGCTCTGTTCACACTGAGCTGAAGATGGATGTGATGCTGCTCAGCTGCAGGGACGTTAAAGAGGTTAAAGATAATAAAGCTCTGCAGGACTGCTGCTGTTCAGCCAGGATCATGTACGTGATTAATTCTTAGATATATTTGGGATTTATTCATCTATGATTTAATGTGACTGATGAATTGGTTGGTCTAACAGATCAGATACTCTGTTACGATGAAAACTTATATACTTTTGTTGTTATATATTATATTACACGTATTATTTATCAAAAGACAACAGAAAAAATGTTAGAAAAAATATGTTTTGTGCTACCAACAGTTTAAAACCCCAAAACAATGTATTACAATGTAAGAGAAGGAAAGCAGCACATCTTAAGTACAGAACAAAGAAAAAGCAACTAAAGCTGCTGCAGCACGACGGACCGAACCCGCCTCGTTAATATTTAGGTCCGTCTGACCTTCAACAGCAGAGGTCTCCTCACCAAAACACACATTAATATCTCATACACAAACACTCCACCACAGACCAGAGCACAACACTGCATTATTACACTTATCTGACAACTGAAATGACTTATTCTCACATAAAAACACACGATCATCTGACACAACGGGCTCCTTTGTTAGAGAAGTCAGTACAACAGCATGTTCAGTAATTAAGATCAGCTCAATCTTTCCATCAGTTAATTGACATGAACAGATTTTTGTTGGATAGTTTAAGAAGAAAACTAAGTGAACTGGGATCAACTGATTCATTTGTCATTATGCAACAGAAGACTGTATCATTACAAAACTATAAAGACTCATTAATTATATAAAATAAACCATTCATTGTGGAGTAATGAGCAAAATATTTTGATATTGTCCAGACGTTCAGTTGTTTTGAGACAAAGTGAAACACTTCCTCTCTTTTTCCATCCTGAAGGTTTGTGTGTTAAAACAGAGGAACACCTGACGTCACTGCGTCTGCAGACCGACAGGAGTGAAGCTCCTGGTGAGACGGGATCGTTACTGACAGGAAATGGACCCTGATGAAGGTTGACTTCAACATGAGACAGTAATGAACCGTCTCTGCTGTCAGCTGACCTCATCTTCACCCTCATGTTCCTGCTGCACACTTCCTGTTTGTATTGTGTTATGCACCATAATATCGACACGTCATCCGTGTTGTTCGTTAAAATGCACATGATATAAAAATCACAAGAAAACTCTTTTTAATTATTCACATGCCTTTAATAGTGCAGCACGGTCACGTTAGAGCGAAGACTTGATTCTGGGATGCAGAGTTTGTTTTAAAGGTCTAACAGGACCTGCAGCAACAATAAAGACATTTTAATAGATTAAAAGAGGAGTTTTTGTAATTATCCAAAAAAGAGCTCTTACATACTTAATCCAGCTAAAACTTTCTTATTTCTCCTGTGATATGTAAATATTTAACAGCATTATTTTGTCTGATATTATGATAAGAACAGATATAATGATACATTTATTATTTAAAAAAGAAATGACAATATACATGTTGATACGAGGGCTGTCCCGATATAACAATACCGATAATAATAGTGATATTTAAAAATGAAATATTAATATAGTGGTAATGATTGTCGTTAGTGTCTTGCCGTGTCACAGGCTTGTTGCAGACCTCCACAAAGATGAAGAAGAAGAAGATGCAGTAACTAGCAAGCTAGCTAACACCACAGTGTGAGGCCACTGCTGTCGGAGGAGGACAGCTGATATGTGACAGCCTGAGTTGATCCCATATCTCTGTCGGGCTCTTCTTCCAATAAGTATCTTATAATCATATGACATACAGAGCGGTGCAGCGATGACGTATTATTGTAGCTAACCCTGAAGGTAGCATCACTCTGGCTCCTCTGTGGGATTATTGAACTACATTTTGGATTATTGCAGAAAATAATCTCAACTTTATGATTCTTGCAGGTTTTATTCATCAAGATAATCTTCACAGATGAACTCCACTTAATTAAATGTGTAGCAGTAAAAAGCTAATGTTAGGCTAGTGAGTAGGTGAGTCTCCGTGTTCGCTGTGAGGACGTTTAATGTCCCCGGCAACCTCTGTAGCCTCATTCAGACACTTGTTAGCAACCGCTAACCGTTTTTAACACATGGAGAGCTTTATAATTAAACTGTGGGACATTTAATGATGGATTTTATATGTTCAGCCTCATTTAATAAACTCTCAGACTTTGCGATGAGGGGACAGGATGTGCTAACATGCTAACTGATCTCTGGGTTTCAGGACTACAGACTGCACCTCTGTATCATCTGCTGTTAACATTGACTAGACTTGATCCTGTAGTTTCACACACCTCTAAGTTTTCTTACCTTTCTCTCTCTATCTGTTCATGTTCCCTCTGCTGATGCGTCTTCATCTACTCTTCACTTGTAACAGAGTATTCAGAGTATTTCTGCTACTTTAAAACAACAACGTAAATACTTCATCTTCCATCAGACTTTAAATTATTTCAAAAGGAGAAACAAGAAACGAGAAAACAAACACCTGAAGCTTCAAACTGCATCAGAGAGAAATCATATCCTGCACACACACACACACACACACACACACACACACACACACACACACACACACACTCTCTGTTTGTGCCCTCCTTTCTCCTCTGTTCTCGCTCTCCCCTGTTAATACACACCATGAATATTACATTCATGAAAATAAGATGCAACGCTTCCTCTCTCTCTCTCTCTCTCTCTCGCTCCTGCTCACACTCACTCTGAAGGTCTCTCGCCCGAGAAAGCAACCTGCAGCGATCGACTGAATGGATCCATCTGGAGATCAATTTCAATGCCACACACACACACCCACACATACACAAACACAGACACACACACACACACAGCTGGCTTTGGTCGTACACAACCAGCTCTCTCTCTTTTCAATGTCAGCAGTTTACACCACACGACACACACGACACACACACACACACACGTATGTTACATATGCAGACATGCTTATCCCTCCATCACACACACACACACACACACACACACACACGCTCAGTCTCTCTCTCCAGTGTGTCTCTCTGTCTCTCTACCTTTGTTCACTCTGCGCAGGATCTGGCAGCGACATTTAAACGACACGGCGATCATGGTGAAGCCGAGCCGAGCGTCGCCTCCCCCCCAGCGCCATGCAGATGCAGCCGCCACAAACTACACCTCCTACTCCTCCTCTTCTTCCTCCTCCTCCTCCTCCTCTTGCTCTTCCTCCTCCTCTTCCTCTGCGAGAGAGACGCGAGCGGCGGACGAGCGCCTCAAACACAAGCCATCATCATGGAGACGCTTCCTGAGGCTCGGGCGAACGAGAGAGAGGGAGAGAGGGAGCGCTGCAGATGTGAAGCTCCTCCATAAAATGAGGCGGCGGAGGAGGAGGGAGGGAGGGAGGGAGGCAGGAAGGGGGGAGGGGGGAGGCAGAGTCTGCGCAGATGGGAGGATGAAGAGGAGGAGGAGGAGGGGGATGATGGAGGGATGATGGAGAGGCAGAGGGAGGCGGCTGTATCCCCCAGCTGGTTTATAATGTGTCTGTGCAGCTGGATGGAGGGATGAAGGAAACAAACAGGAGGAGGAGGAGGAGGGATAATGTACTTGGTCGAGATACTGTAACAGGATGAACATATGGTGGTGAAAAAAAAACAGGAGGAAAGGAATAATTCAGGAGAAAAGAAGCAAAATCTGGGCGGAAAGAAATATAAAAGATAGAAATGAAAGGAGGAGTGGGGGAAAATGGAGGAGAGACGAGAAAAAAGGAAATAAAAGCAAAAGTAAGAGCATGAAAAGGAAAGTAAGGAGGAACGGATGGAGGGAAGGACTGAATAACAAGGAAAAGGAGAAAAGACGCAAATTAAAGAAGGATGGAAATACGAAATAAAGACAATGCAAGGAAAGGAAGGAGGGAGGGAAGGAAGGACAGATGCAGAGGAAAGAAGTAGATTCAGAGATGGAGAGAAGAAGCTAAAGAAAGGAGAAAAGAAATAAAAAGGGGGGAAGGATGGAGGGAATGAAGGAAAGAGGCCAAGGAAGGAAGGAAGGAAGGAAGGAAGAATAGAGGGTTGAAAGGATTATATGAAAGCAGAAAAGAAGGAAAGGAGGAGAGAAAAAAGAACAAAATAGAAAAATGAGGAAACAAATCAAGGAAATAAATACTTAAATACGTGAAAGAAAGGGGAAGGGAAGGAGGGAAGGAATAAAATGAAGGTAGAAAAGAAGGAGACCGCATCCCATAATATGTTTCTCTGGAAACCACAACAACACACAAGTACTACTGTTTTACAACCAGAGTACACAGTACATGTGCTACTCGAGTACTGATATACTCTAAGAAGTAACAGTATGTTATAGAAGTAGTATAAATCCTGACCTTTACTCTCGAGTGTTGGTCAAACTCCAAAAACACTGAATACTACATTTCCCATGATGCAACTCAGTACGTTTGTTTTTAGATAACCCCTGATGACATCACTATGACATAATCGGTTGTATTTCTGAGACGTGACAAAGAAAACCTCTGGAGTCTTATGTAAAAAGCAGAGTACTGTCTTCAGAACAGATAATACTTCACTGATGCAGTAAACACGTCCGCCCAAAGGTACGGATTAGTTTAACATTACAGTAGTTCTAGTAACAGTGTACAACAGCCAGAATACTACTAAATACAAACTGTATCACTAGTTTGTTCTCATGAGTACAAGAGCCGATACTACCTGCTGGTATTATTGTGATACCAGTGGATCAGATGTGATCTGTAAGTCAGCTGACAGTCCTGGATCCACAAGTAAAGTATCGTTTGGGTTCTAGTTTTAACAGAAATGCAGTACCGACCGGTGCAGTACCAGGTTTTTAAATCCACATGTGACAAAGCAACAGTAACGGCTAATGTGGGGCATTATTTTATTTTCACATGTAAAAATAGTCGATTCACTTCTGAAAGTGAGTACTACAGTATTTTATTAACCGCTTTACTGCTTTCAATGAGTACTAGTATGAGTACTACAGTACTACGGTACCAAAACATCATCAGGGTCAACACTTTGGTTAAACTGACCCTTTACTTCAGTCTGCATTAGCACTACTTTACCGTGTACTAGTACACAATCCTGGTACAATTAGGAACTAATACATTTTAACATAGTAACATTTCAGTGCTAGCTTGAGTTGAGATCACTCAGTACACACAGTAGTACTGCATTATGAGTGAGTACCAGTGAGTTGAGTAGTACTACGAGTATTAATACACTTTACTGAACCTCACTTGGTTGTATCAGTGTCAGTATGTGTACTAATATTTGCTACCGTTTTAAAGTATTTTTTCCTGACAGTGTGTGAACCAATGAGAAAAGAGCTGTCGTGTTGTGTGCGATGTCATTGGCTGACAGTGGAGGAGGGCGTGTCCCGGTCCAGCAGGTAGTGAAGTGGTCAGACATGTGGGTCAGTGTCCCAGCAGCAGATTACACCGGATTAGTGTCGCAGTGTGTGTGTGTGCGTGTGTGTGTATTAAAGGTATTAACAGTGATATTACCATAACAGCAGCAAAATGCAGGTCAACACGCTCAAATCAAACACAGCTCTCTCTCTCTCTCTGTGTCAGTCAGTGTCTCTCTCTCTCTCTCTCAGTCTCAGTCGGTGTCTCTCTCTCCCTCTCTCAGTGTCAGTGTCTCTCGCCCTCTCTCTCAGTCAGTGTCTCTCTCTCTCTCTCTCAGTCTCAGTCGGTGTCTCTCTCTCCCTCTCTCAGTGTCAGTGTCTCTCGCCCTCTCTCTCAGTCAGTCTCTCTCTCTCTCTCTCCCTCTCTCAGTGTCAGTGTCTCTCACCCTCTCTCTCTCTCTCTCTCAGTGTCGACTGGTGTCTCTCGCCCTCTCTCTCTCAGTCAGTCTCTCTCTCTCTCTGTCAGTGTCTCTCGCCCTCTCTCTCTCAGTGTCAGTCGGTGTCTCTCGCCCTCTCTCACCCTCTCTCTCAGTGTCGGCCGGTGTCTCTCGCCCTCTCTCTCCCTCTCTCTCAGTGTCGGCCGGTGTCTCTCTCCCTCTCTCTCAGTGTCGGTCGGTGTCTCTCGCCCTCTCTCTCAGTGTCGGTCGGTGTCTCTCGCCCTCTCTCTCCCTCTCTCTCAGTGTCGGCCGGTGTCTCTCGCCCTCTCTCTCAGTGTCAGTCGGTGTCTCTCACCCTCTCTCTCTCTCAGTCGGTGTCTCTCGCCCTCTCTCCCTCTCTCTCAGTGTCGGCCGGTGTCTCTCGCCCTCTCTCCTCTGACATGATAATAACATGTTATATAATGGAGGTTTGGCTCAGTGTTTCTGAGCTGACTGATGTGAACTGAGGTGTTCGGCCCTCTTGTGATCTCTGCTGCCCCCTGCTGTTCACTCAGGTCACCGGCTGCTCTCTGAGACGACCGCGCCCCCTGCTGGAGACAACGCGGCAGCACAGCAGGAGAGCAGCATGGAGAATACTGTATTTATGTACTGCTACACTTATTTTTAACTCCTCTTACATCATCTCTCTGTTGAAGCAGAACAGGAAGGTTAACAGCAGAGGTGAATGCTCAGATTTAACTCTTCTGAATGAGATATTATATTATTATTATTATTATTATTATATTACCCAACATGAAGTTTCTGTGAAGTTTCCTGCCAACTACTACAGCTGCTACTACTACTAAGTTAATACTACTAAAACTACTACATCTAAAACCAAAACATCATCAAAACAACAGCAGCTACTGCTGCTGACACTCAAATAACAACAATAAGTACTAGTACAACAGAACTAATAGTACTTCTAAAATCACAACATCATCAGAAACAACAGCAGCTGCTGCTACAAGAAAATACTACGACTGCAAATACTCAAACAAGTACTTTTACTGCTGCAGCTGCTGCTGCAGCAAGCTAACACTTCCTCTAAAGATAAAACATGGGTCAGTACCGGCCCATCAGACGTATCAGATCAGTGTTTGTGCTGATATGAAAACTTTTGTTTTTAAAGAGAAAATGCAGGAAAAGATCAGCCAGAACCAGCAAGAACACGAGAATTCAGAACCATTTAAAATTAGTGAGAACCTCAACTAATCAGAACAGGTCCAAACCATAAAGAACCAGAGAAACCAACTTAAACAGGCAAGAACAAGATGATCAGACCCAGCTCAAAATCCTGTAGACCCAAGAAATCAGAACCAGCCCAAACCAGCAAAATCAGAACAAATCAGAACAAATAAAAACCAAAAAGAACGAGACAATCAGAACAAAATCATGTAGAAACAAGGAAATTAGAACCAACCCAAATCAGCCAAAAACAGCTAGAACAAGATAATTCAGAACCACCTTAAACAGGCTAGAACTCCAAAATCAGAACCAGACAAAAAAAGAACAGGAAAAATCAGAACCAGCCAAAACCAGCAAGAACTTCAGAAATAGGAACCAGCCCAAACTGAGATGAACCAGAGAAATCAGTACCAACAAGAACAAGAGAATTCAGACCCAACTAAAACGTGCTAGAATGCAGAAATCAGCCCAAACCATGTGCAACAAGAACATTAGAACCACCAGAAGCCAGAGACCAGAACCATTGAGAACCCCTGAGATTAGAACCAACTAAAATCCAGCAAGAACAAGACAATCAGAACAAAACCATGGAGAACCAAAAAAAAGACAGAACCCTAGAAATCAAAACTAAGCCAGAGAAATCAGAACCAACAAGAACAAAATGATTCAGAACCCCCCTAAACCGGCTAGAACCAGAGAATTTAAAACCAGCTAGAACCCTGGATATCAGAACGAGCCCACTAAATCTAAAACCAAAACATGGTTGTAGAACCAGAGAACAACATTCATCATGAATGTTGTTCTCTGGTTCTACATGGCTTGGCCTGGTTCTGATTGGTTTTGTGGTACATGTTTCTCAGGTGTATTTTACAACACACTTTGATGCTAAGCTAACGCTAAAGTCAGAGCGTTTTATTACAAACGAACAGAAGTTACAGTGAAGCTCCACAGCAGCTGCTCAGGAATAATTAACTGAATACAACACGACATTTAAAGGGAGAAAGTAATGTAACTAAATACTTGAAGTACTTGTACTCAGGCAGTACCACTTCCTGTTTACAGTGTCAGGTCTCAGAACCGGCCCTGTACGAACATCACATGTAATAATACACTATAATGAGCTGATGAAGCCCGTCCTACTGCTGTCAACCCGACCAGCCCCCCAACACACACACACACACACACACACACACACACACACCACACACACACACACACACACGGCTGCAGCTGTTACCATGGAAACAGGCTGATGAATAATTGAGGGAAGAGAGCGGCCCTGCACCGTACAAAGAGTGATTTTGAGAGATGAAAGAAGTGTTCACACACACACACACACACACACCACACGCACACACACACACACACACACACACACACACACACACACACACACACACACACACACACATTCAGGTTATCATCACAGCCTCCAGCGTTTTCAAAATAACCAAATCAGAGTATAACACTGACAGTGTGTGTGTGTGTGTGTGCATGTCAACACCCACCGCCCAAAGTTAAACACGTGGGTTTGAGTCACCATGACATCTCCTTATGTAAGTACACACCGCACACACACACACACACACACACACACACACACACACACACACACTCTCAGAGTGCTAATAACACTGTTGCAGAGCAGGAGAGCAGAGGACGGATGTGTAAACCTTTAATTAGTGCCAACAGTCACAGTCAGACTGACGAGTTTACATGTGTGTGAGGACCAGATGGGACCGACCCACAGCTCTGTAATCAGCGGACCTGAACACCTCAGATCATCTCTCACACTCTGTAGCACACTGAGGAGTCTAAACCTGGATCTCTATTAAAGAAGATTTTTATCGTCAACTTATCTCAAGAAAACATCCAAACCAACATGTTCGTCCGTCTCTTGTTAACACTTTCTGACTTCCTGTCTGTGGCTCTCAGCTCCGAGACGTGAATCTTTAAAAACACTTTATGCACTTTATATAAACTTTATACTTTAATTCTTAATAAAGATTCAGTAACTTCCTCAAACAGCTGCTCAGTGACTGTCAGCACTGACGGCTCTGACACTGTTGTTACGGACGGAAAGGTTCAGATAATATTCACCAAAAAATAAAGATCCCAGAGTTCAACAAAAAATAAACAACAAAAGATAAAAATTCAGTTCAAGTTCAGTCTCTCAAATCTGCCCAGAGTGAACCCTCTTCACAAATCAATCAATAAAGGATCTCTGAAGAAGAAAATAAACCCAGCATCATGTTGCAGATAATATAAGTCTCATGATGACCCGAGAGTTCAGCTTTACAGACAACAGCTGATGTTCTGTAATCATTTATAATAACTCCACATGTGATGAACACTGTGACCCGGACAAGTGCTGATCCAGAATCTAATCACTTGTTCCATCGAATGTCTTAACTGATAACTAATATTACAACAAGCAAACAGGACAGAACATGTTAATGTGGTTTTGGTACCACTGGTGTCTCTATTCAACCATCTACACAGCACAGAAATGAGAACCAGCCCAAACCATGTAGAACCAGATAAATCAGAATCCGATCAGAGGATTCAGAACCAGTAAAACCAGCTAGAACCCAAGAAATTGTAAAGAGCCCAAACCAGAAATAACCAGATAAATCAGAACCAACCAAAATCATGTAAAACAAGATCATTCAGAACCAGTCAAAACCAGTTTAAACCCAAAAATCTGAATGAGCCCAAAACATGTAGAACAAGATAAGTAAGAACCAGCAAAACCCATCCAGAACCTTTTTCAGCTGGGTATTACAAGAACAAGAGAACTTAGAACCAGATTTAACCAGCTAAAACCAAGAAATCAGCACAAGCCTAAAACAGAAAGAACAAAATCAGAACCAGTTAAAACCATGTAGAACCAGGGAAATCATATTCAACAAGAACAAGAGAAATCAGAACCACACAGAACCCGATACATCAGAACAGTCACTTCAGGTTCTCCTTCACACCAAGGTTAAACTCTGTGGTTCAGGAGGAATTAGTAAAATAAAATGAAGGCGCTGTTCTTTAATTTAGGAGAACTAATTAAACATCAAATCCAAATAACGAGGGGAAAGTGTTCTGGGTCCCTGAACGCCAGAACATTAATTAACGTGAACTTGAGCAGAATTCTGCTCCACTTTCTCTCGGCGCGTTCGTTTGGCTGTGAACAGAAGTGAGCAGCCGCCTCCAGACCGACACCATCGAGTCATCGACCACGAGTTAAAGTGTTGGACGCCGGCGGAGTCTGACACATCCACACATGGTGACGGATAAAAAAACAGGTAGGTGTGGTGCCTCGGCTGTGACGGGCCGCCAGAACCAGACCAAAATAAAGATGTTTGTCAGCATTAACATATTTTATCTCCGTCAGTTGCTCAGTTTCGCTAGACTCAGACGGAGAGTTAAACAAAAACAAAACCCAGAACAAAATGTTAAATGAGCGCCCGGCCCTCCTTCAGCTGCTCTTTCATCTCCTTCATGTTGAACACAGGACCAGTTATGTAAATGGATCCTTATTTAAAGCATTAATTAGCACATTTTCTCTAAGTCAACAAGCTGCACAACACTCGACTGCTGCGAGCCGCGCTGCTCTGAACTCTGTACAACAGTCGACATCATTTCACCTCATTTATGTGCAAATTTATGCATCATAATGTTTCAACATGTAATGAGATCATCCAGCGTGCAGAGAACATGGCAGCCGGGCCGAGAGGCAGCTGTCTGCATGCAGAGACGACCAGAGGTGACATCACTGATGGAGGCGGGGCCAGAGGCGTCGCAGTGACACCTTTAACCTGTCGCCTCCTTTTATGTGTTTTGATTGTCTGTCTCTGAAGCTCACGACTGAAAGTAAGTGCAGCAGAGTTAGCGAGCAGCTAATTTGCATTACAAAGACGACAACAACAGCAAAAACACAAAGAGTCCAGATATGATCAGTCTGATGGAGACAGTAGATACAAGGAGATCATTGGTGGAGACACGTCTGCTGATCTGAGCTAAAACACGAGGCTGAAAAACAACCACATAGGTCGACTGTGAAAGCAGCTTATTAGCACCTGATTTTAAATTGAAAAATGACCGAAATGAGCCTTTAATTTACAATCGAAATCAAATAAAGTTTCAGTTAATCAGTTTGTCTGAGTCTCTCCGTCACACTGACACTGAAAGCCATTAAATAAAACACTGCTGAGCGTCTCTGTCGTGTTTCGTTGTCGTTTATCTCCACAGATTTATCTCTACTCCTCATGTTACTTTCCACTTCCTGTCTTTGTCTGCTTTCCCCCCGTTTTCTGTGTTTTCCTGTGTTTCATTGTGAATTCAAGTCTGTGTTTTTGCTTCTTCGTTGGTTTCGCCTGCGTCCTCTGTTCTCCAATCCTTCTTATTCTTCCTTTGTGTCCTCACTTTGTTCTCTGTAGGTTTTTCTTGGACCTCTTTAACTGCCGTTTGTTGTTTGCATTTTGGACTTTGGATCTCTTCTTGTGTTGTTCATCCTGCCTCTGTGTCATTTGTGTCTGTAGTCATGCAGCAGTTTTCTTGTCTGAATCTAATCAGGCTGCGGCTGCATGATGAAGGTCCGGTCCTGTCACTGGTAAACTGCAGCGGCCATGTTGTTCTGAAGTCGATCGAACGTCTGCAGTCGTTCTGGTACGAGGACGTGTTGAAATCTTCCTGAGTCTCTAATGTTTGTTGAGGCTTTAGAGCCTGAATAATAAACCAGAACTCCACCTGATCACATTTTATATTTTACTGAATAGCAACTCTGTTCATTTTCAAATCATCTATGATCCTCTGGAAGGACATTTGGAGGCGTCATAATGTTCGGGAGTGAATTTCTACACTGATTCAAACCACTTTATCTGGAGGTCAAACTTCAGAGAGCGCACCTGAAATGATGCTAATAATAACCTGTGAGAGCTCAACTTCAGTGAGTACGGAAGGTCGGAGCTGAAGCACAAAGTACTGATATTAACCGATCAGTACAATGCTGCTATTACTGACAGAGATGACGGTCCAAACTGCAGGAATAAGATCCAAGCTGGAACAAATCAAAAGGACAGCAGCTGAGGACGTGTGCTGTGACTCACCGTCTCCTCAGGAGGTTTTAAAGGTTTAACTCTGCCGATTTAAACGTGTTTTAGATGCTGACATTTATTTAGGATTCCTGTGCTTTAAGTTAACTATTGATCACCTGATGTATGGAGGAGAAATAAATAAATGGCTCAATAAATGAATTAATACGCCATTAAATGCACCAAAAATAACTGTAGGCTTACACTGATTCATAAAATGTGACATAGATCAATTTTTATTTACTTTCTCATTTAATTTAGTATTTTATTTAATAATTTATCCATTTTCATGTTTATTTATCTATGTTTTCTTTCCTTTACATTTTGCGAGATAATACATAAACAAATATGTAAATAAATAAATAACATTATTAAAAAATGAATAAATATAATGAATAAAAAATGGCAAAACAAATTAAATATGTGGGGAACAAAAATACTGAAGCAAACTACAAAAGGACTATCAATTTATATCACATTTAATAAATTAATTTATGCTTACATTTATTTTTGGTGCATTTAATGACATTTTTACTTTATCTGTACAAGAATCAAGTCAACGGGAGCGAAGCTGAACAAGAATCTAACAACAACAGGTCACAGTCTTTATGTATAATATAATAATTGTCTTTATTTTGAACATCACGCTCGTCGCTGTGTCGTCGTCTTGATTCTCTCCCGTCTGCTCTGGTGGCTGCTCGCTGATTGGCTGCAGCCACCTGATCACTGAATGACACGCGTGGGAAACACGGGAACGAAACGTGAGTGTTTCCAGGCGTTGTGGAGTATAATTGTGCTAATATGCTACTGCTAACATGTCAGACTAAACTGTCAAGTTGCACTGTGGGTAATGTGGGCATCAGGTTTTGGTAAGGAGGATATATACTGTGCGTGGAATGGAAAAAAAAGACAGCATCTGTGATCCTCTGACTCAATGTGTATCTGTAGAAAACTGTCCATCATCAAAGTTTAGTCAGTGGAGATCGTTTAAATCTTTTAAATTATGTTTTAAGACAAATGTTGACTGAAGATGTTTAATACAGCTGCAATCAGGCAGGTTAAACAGGCCAAACAAGGTTAAATCAACGCCTGAGTCAAAAGACAAACACAGAATGAAATCACACTGAACAACGGAGCAGGAGTGTGTGTGTGTGTGAGTGTGAGTGTGTGTGTGTGTGTGTGTGTGTGTGTGTGTGTGTGTGTGTGTCTGGGTTAGCCAGTCAACCGGCCTTAAATTGCCTTCATATAGAATCACACGCTGTGATAAGCACACACACACACTCACTGCTAGCTAGCTGGTAACTGTGAGAAATGACTCTTGGCAGCTCTGCCACACACACACACACACACACACACACACACACACACACACACATTTTTATATAGAATAAAGCTCAGCGACACTTATTAGCACCTAAACACACACACACACAAATGCCGTTTCAAACAAATAATGTGAAATTCACAGACACAAGGTTCACGCTGGTGTTGCAGAGTTTCCTCGCAGGAAACAAGCAGCCGAATTTCTCCACAAACACAGAGTGAAGTGCAGTTAATCTGCTGGTCCAGTTCATTCACAAGCATCTGAGGCGACGAGGGAGGCAGCCAAAGTGAATCCTTTATCATCTGCCCGCAGCTGGGAGCGCTCGCAAACACTTTAATCAGCGTAAACAATTTAGCGGACGGCGAGTTGGAGTCCTGTCGGAGATTTCTCTGGAGGGACGCAGATGGAGACGTGTGAGCTGTGAACCGGAGCTCACCCACAAAAACTCAAATATTTCTAAATCTCATAAAGCTCCAGAGACGTCGGAGGGTAAATTCAACAGAAAATCAAACAAGTAGCAGAGGAAAGAGTGAAAATAATCCAGAGATGCACAAAAAAAGCAGATACAGAGAATGAATAAGAGCAAAGCAGTCAATCTGATTTTGGTCAGATTGGTTTGATGGTTGATCCTCAGTGGATCGTCAGAGTTGTGACAGATGCTTTGGGTTGTTTGTCAGCTGATAATAATCAAAAACTCTCCAATTCACCAGGATGTTTGGTTTTACGTAGCTCTCCGTAAAGTGTCTTCTCTGACATCTTTGACTATTTTCTGACATTTCATTGAGGACAAAATCAATTGATTAAGAAGCTAATGTCAATTTATAAACACAATAATCTGTAGATGCTCGGCGTTGAGTGACAAGATAAGTTGATTGTGTTGAAGTTATTTTATCCTGTTGTATGTATGTTGTCCGAGAGTTGTGTAGCTCAGCTGCTCAGAGTCGGTGCAGATCCAAACCTTCTGGAGGAATAAACACCTGGAGTCACATCAGATTCTGTTCTGATCCGGCGGGAGGAGAGCTCAGAGATTACTTTTTAACTTTTGGGATTAAAAGTGGATTTATCTTCACTCCTGTTGATCAACCTGACTGCAGCAGTGATCCGGAGGTGACCTCCACTGTCGGGTGTTTCTGTTCTGTAATGTCGACTGCTGACTGGAGCTGGAGGGGAAATGGACTTTACTTCAAGAACGTAACGTTACAGAGAGGAGACAGAGAACCAGAACCAGAACCAGAGTCTCTGCTGAGTGCTGACTTCACTCAGAGTTGACCTGAATTTAAACATACAGACACTAAAATGTGATTCTCTGGTGGTGAAAATCTATCTGACGTGACTCATGTGCAAACGTTCACAGAGGAGGTAATGTTTTAAAGCTTTATTCATGTTTTATTCAAGTCTCGACTTCCTTCCTTGCTCTCTGACTCTCCTCGAGGTTACCTTCAGTAAACTTGTGGATTTCTTTCATTTGGTAAGTACACAACTCAACAATCTATTTAACACATGTCTAGTTGTTTTTGGACATTTTAATGCAGTAATCTTACATATTAGATATTTAAACAAGCGCAAGTTTTCCTTTTGATTTCGTAATGAAGAACAATCTTATTTGTTGTAACTTCATGAGCACGATTACTGAGATGATGGAGTCAGTATGTAGTAAAAAATGTTTCTGCAGTTTCTGACTCGACAAAATATAAAACTAAAAATAAATCAGCTGAAATCAATATTGTGATTGAGACAGTTTCATTGGTGGAGAGTCGAGCTGCTCAGTGGCCGAGTTTAAAAGGCAGACGACCACAATCAGCACAAACACGTCAAAGATACAAGACCTGACATGTTGTGGAGGTAACCACAACTCCCAGCGGCTCTGTGGAAACAAACATCTGATCTGAGCGTCACTAACAGCAGGCTGAAGAAACAGTCGGTCCGGTTCAACTCGGTCTGGCCACGTTTTGCATCAGTTTGGCAGCCACGTTGCAGAGATCTGTCCCCGATTGCATCAAGACAGTATTGTAGTGTTTGATGCAAAACTGAGAGAAAATGGAGGAAGATTCGGACTTAACAACTTCACGGTACGCTTTAATTAACCTGGAGCCTCCTGTAGCCTGGAGATTTAAAATGCTGACGGTGTAATCACAACACTCCTGGTTCTCTGTTAGTCCCTCAACTCTTAAAAGCTCTCGACTGTCTAATAAAGAGAAGAAACATTAAAGCGCCTGGAACAGAACTGGACCAACAGAACCATGAATACAATCTACAACACAACAGAATCTGATTCATACAAAACAACAACAATGATCTGCAACACAGAAACCAACAGCTGGAACTGAAACTCAGTCAGAACAACGGGTCCTCTAAAGGTCCACTTACTCTCTGGAGCTTTCACACAGTCTTCATCAACAGATGAAGTCTGCTCAGGACTTTACAGCCAATGTGTGATCTAACAAGCCACAACACCCGATCAACCAAGGCTGGAGTTTAATCCTTCAGCTGTGACCGCTGTGACCCAGAGACAACTCAGCAAACAACCAACCAACCAACCAAACAAACAAACACATTGAAAACAACCTCTCTGGTTGAGGTAATAAAATGTTTAGTCAAAATATAAAAACTTCTCCTGAGAGCGGCGCTGCTCTATATGTCACATCTGGGTCACTAAAAGATAAATCATCTTTAATATTAATTAAAGGTCAGGTTTGCTGTTTAATTAAAGCTGACAGAGCCTGTGGCTGCACTTGTGATTTAATTAATACAAACTGGGCTGAATATTAAGCTGCAGTGTTCCTGCTGTCCGACTCTGCTGCCTTCGATTACAACTCTACAGTTCTGGATACAACTGAAAGGTAACGAGGTCCGTAAAGCTGCAACGATCAGTCAGTCTGATGATCGATTCATCAGTTTTGTAACTTTATGAGGGAAGAAAAGTGAAAATTCTGATTCCAGCCTTTGAAATGTGAATATTTTCCTCCTCTGTGACAGAAAA
>NC_140205.1:1786615-1796615 GCF_965226575.1 Pagrus pagrus
AGAGGAGAGGAAACAAGGTGAGGAGACGAGAGGAGGATCAAAGGAAGGAGAAGGATTAGAGGAGGGAGGAAAAAGAGGAGGCTAAACAAGGAGAGGAGAAAAACTACAAGAAGAGGAGGAAGACAGGAGATAAGGAGGTGGAGGGTGAAAGGAAAGGAGAGGAGAGGAGAGGCAGCACGAGGTGGCAAGGAGAGAAGAGGAAAAAGAGGAGAGGAGACAAGGAGATGAGGAAGAAATGAGAGGAGAGGAAACGAATCTCGAAAATGACAAACACAAAAAGGATGGAAATTAGGAGAGACAAGGATGAAAGGAGAGGAGACAAGGACATGAGGATCGAAGGAAAGGGGAGGAGAGGACAGGAGACAAGGACAAGAGAAGGAGAGGGGCTAAGGATGAAATGAAGATAAGGATGAAAGGAAACTATTGAGTCAAGGAGAGAAGACGAGGAGGAGAGGACACAAGGAGAGGAGAGAAAACAAGGAGAGAAGAAAACCTATAGGAAGAGAAAGATGATAGGAGGGGAGATGAGGAGACGAGGGTGGAAGGAAAGGAGAGGAGAGGACAGGAGACAAGGACAAGAGAAGGCGAGGAGCTGAGACAAGGAGATAAGGATGAAAGGAAAGGAAACTATTGACACAAGGCGAGAAGAGGAAGAGGAAAGGAAACTAGGAGGGGAGGAAGACAGTAGAGGATAGGAGACAAGGAGAGGAGAGGAAGAAGAGGAGAGGAAACGAGGGATGCTTTCCATTCATGTAATTGTGCTTCCTCTCCTCGTTATTAATATTATAGCTCCAACAGGAAGTCAGACATCACTCAAGTTTACTGACAAAATAAAAGCCTTCACTAACTTCATCTTCAGCTCAGCCTCCACTGGTTTAACATGTCAGCTGGCTGCGGTGGTGCTCAGGTGTGTCCACTGGTTCATTGAGATGAGCAGTAGGTGGCGCTAATCGTCCAGTCACAAGAAGGAAGTGCAACAAGATGAAGCCATGAAAAGATTATTGTTGGTTTTGTTTGCCACCGTCAATAAACCTCAAAGAAGAAGAAACAGAACCGGACATCTACGAGGGAACAGATGTGGGAACCTGAATCTAACTGTGAATATCCAGGAGGACGGCGCTTCTTCTTCTTCTCTGGGAGCAGAACGATGTGCATCAAGCAAGCGTTACAACATTAACTCAGACAGACTCACATCTCGTTACCACCAGTGTTATGACGCTGACCAGTTTACCTGAAGAATACGTCATCGTCTCGTATCTACAACAGAAACTATGAATGAATCATAACACACTCGTGCGTCTCCTTCCACTTCTTCTTCATTAGCTAAAAGCCTTTTATTCTTCTGCTCCTCCGCTCCGAGTGTTTCTCGGCTCATTAAAGGAAAATGAGGTCCAAATATTTGTCCTGTGCAGCTGCTCAGTTATCAGAAGTGTAAAAGGGCCCGAGGCTGGAGAGGATCAGCCCGACTCTACCTGCAGTCTTTAACAAATCACACACTTTAATTACAGATTCATTTAACTACATTGTGATTGTTTGTTCTGAGATCAGGCTGCAGCTGTGATTATGAATTTTATTATTATAATCTGCAACTATTTTGATAGTTTATTAATCGTTTCAGCCATTTTTAATCAGGGCTGGACTATATGGTCTTATAATGACATCACAGTATCTTTAGGCTACTTCTTAATATTTAGAAATCTCCTCTAAAGATCTTCATTAGTGCTGTGAGCGGGCGACAAAATCAAATATCACAATGTTTGTGATTAAATACCTCAATATTGATATTGTGACAATATTGTAGAGGTGACTATTGGTCCTCTTGATGATCAATAATCATCAGTAATATGGATATAATGACAAGACAAATGACATCACTTTACTATAACGAGCCTTTAAATTGTCCTTAATAAAACACACCTGAGAGGAGAGGAGGGTTTCTGACACTGTGGTGTGTAAACACCTGATCCTGACCGTCAGTGAGGAGAACCAGCTGCAGTCCGACGGCCTGATGCTGGTTAGAGGTTTCACTCAGACTAATAATAAAGGGATATATGTTGGATATGTGGAGGTAAGATAAAAACGATCCCTCTATCTAATGGGACCCTTTTAAAACCATGAGTCACAGACAGTACGAGCCTCGAGCAGGAAGCTCTGACGACAACAAACGGAGCAAGAAGCAGCTACACAACAAAGATGTCTGGAGAAGAAGCTGTAGCCTGAGACAAACACAGACACAAGTCTTGATTTTGTTAAATAAAACTAAACTACAAACTGAAAACAATCATAAAATGACTGAAGCTGATTCAGATCGTATCAAAGAGCCAAACTGAACAATGCTCCCTGGCAACAGCTGCTCCGGGGGGATCCCGAGGCTTCCCCGGGCCAGATGGGAAATATAATCCCTGCAGGTGTTCAGGGTCTCCTCAGGGTCTCCTCACACAGATCTCACCCTGTCCATTAAACCTGCTTCATTACTGACTGAACAGTTCGAGGAATAAACGAGGACACAGTGAATTAAAGTGACTGACGCTCCAGTGAATCGTTCGTCCTTCAACGAGCTACGTGCTAATAATCGACTTTCTAAAGAAGCTGTGAAGGATGTTCACTCCTCACTGCTGCTCACACAGACACAATCACCACATTTATCTGTTTGTGCGATTCAACACACTCTACTGAGTGTTTACATGAACTTTAATTGACTTGTGACTGAAGCAGGGAAACGTGACTGCTTTTCACAGAAGCTTCCTGGATGATTTGTCAGCAAAGCGCTGTAAACGTTTCCATCACCGCGTCACGAGTATAACGTTAAACAATGACAGCCATTCAGTCAGCGTACGCACTCGAATACTTCAACATCATAACACATAGTCGGGGTTCACATCTGCAAGTGGTGCTACAAACACTGATAAACGTGAGTGTCTGCATCAATCACCTCAGTTTCCGTCCGTCCAGATGAGAACACAAAGTTTATTTTCAGTGACACAAACACTGTTTTCTTGTGTACGAAAGACCAAAACACAGAGAAAAAGTTTTGAGAATAACCTACGAGCCTGAGGACAGGGCCAGAGAAACTATTACTATATGCAACTATTTTGATATTTCATTAATTGTGTCAGTCATTTTTAAAACAAAAAAGTGGGTCTGGACAGTTTGGTCTTATAATGATATCACAATATTTTCATGCTACATGAAATCTCCTCTAAAGCTCTTCAGAAATGTTCAGACTGGCCGACAAAATCAAATATCACAATGTTTTTGACCAAATACCTCCATATTGATATTGTGTTAATCTTGTAGGGATCGCTGTTGATGATCAATAATCATCAGTAATGTGGATGTAATGACTCAGTGTGTAAAGACAAGTATTAGAACAAGTAGAACATCACTTTACTGTCATCCAACACCAAAGTCTCTATATCACCACATCCATCATCTAAGATATCAGATATCGACCATCATGTATATTTATTTACGTACATATTTTTGTCATGTATGAATAAATGAAACATATTTTGGTTTCAGGACGTCACTTTGAGCTCTGGGAAGTGAAAATAAGGCGTTTCTTACGACTCTATAGCAACTTCACAGACTAATTGATTAATGATTAAAACAATCAGCAGATTAATGGATATGAAAATAATCTTTAGTTGCAGCCCGTCACATCGAGCTGCCACCTGAAGTCAGTATCGTACACTGACCCAGTTTGTTTCTGTTCAGAGTCTGAGCTTCTGTAAAGTTGAATTATGAAACAGAGCACCAGAAAAATCTGCACCAGGAAGTTTAGCCCACTTTAGCTCCACTCACGGTTCTGATTGGATTAACAGTGACATGAGACTTCAGTCAGATGTTTCTGTTGAGCTGTCACACTTTGTTCTCTGACCCTTTCAACCTCACACACAGTGCAACCCGGTAACACTGAGTGAGTCTGTGGATTAGAGACTAAACTCCGTCTCTGGTTCAGCGGCTGTAACGTCCTCCGCTCTGAGGACGTCTCTTCAGTTCTGACAGACAAACGTTCTTATTGGATCAAATCTGCGTCTCACACTGAGCCACAGGAGCGACGAGACGACCTGACGCCGCCGAGGGATCCATCCTGGAGAAATGCTCCACATCTATCTGCTGCATGTGTTTCTCAAAGCTCTACATACGAGTGACGGCCCAGATCCTGATCCTGGTGCTTTAATATTGATTATGTGTCGATATGGATCCTTACGTGAGCAGAGGAGGTGCAGCGATGATTAAAAATGTATCTGTGGCTCTGAAGTAACAGCTGGCTGCACGAGCCACTTCATCCAAATACCAAAAGGTCCTGGTTCAAACTGTGGAGTCCATAAAGTTGAATTATTGAGATGAAGTGAATGAAAATTTAAGTGAGAGACTGAGACTCCTGAAACTGACGAGCAGCGATCAGAGAGGAGAGGAGAGAGGAGAGGTCTCACTCTGCTGTTAAACACCAGAGCTGCAACAATCAATCCACTACAATTCAATTAATTACAAACTATTCTGATATTGACTGATCGACGTTTTATAGATCAGACGACTGAATATTTCTTGATTAATCAAGATGATGCAGACAGATTAATCAACAATGACAATAATCATTAGTTATCATTAGACACCTTTTCTCTAATGAAACTCAAGCACTATTCAAGTACTTTCAAGGTGATTTTCAAGCTTTTCTATCAACTCACAGCTTTATATGTAAACACACTCATATATACTGAATATTATTGTTTCACTTCATCACATTAAATCAGATGTTTTTGTCCAACAAACAACCAAAATGATGTTTCACGGTTGTGCTTGAATAGAAAGCTTCTAGCTGAGACGTCCACTAAACTGAGAGCACAGATGAGGTAAACAAACGGCTGAATTAAACACAAATATGAACATTTAAAATGACTGAAAACACGACAGCAGACAGAGAGGCTTGTTGTCTTGCTGACCTGGCCATCGTGTCCATGTCGACCCCACACGGGGGTTACAGTGTTGGGCTGGCACAATTTGGCTCCAGATGGACCCCATGTGTTCTGTTAATGAGGCCTGGGAGAGCTCAGAGTCAGTCCCATGTGGTGCAATAATCTCAAGGCCCCTGAAGGCCTCCGGTCTAATAACTGTGTCCAATTAATACACTTAATGATCGGGGCGATGATTGGACCAGTGTGGACCACAAGTGGAGACTACAAGTGTCAGTAAACACCTCATCTGTGTGTGAATTTGTCGGTCATGAATCACTGATCTGACATCAGCGATGACGTCAGCTTTGGGAGAAAATACTTTACTTTTTGTGGCTGAACCACCGAAGAGTCGGCTCACAAGATGCTCCTGTTTAGTAGTTACATTTAAAGGACTTTAGTACTGAATAATAATAATAACAATCTTTCTTTCCTACATTTCATTTGATCGCTCTACATTTCCTTCCTCACGTTGCCCATCTGAGGCTCCACTGGCAGCCCGTCCTGGATGCTCCCTCGTGGGCATGTTGGCTGAGGAAGAGAGAGTCGGCCAGTCTGGGGAAAGCAGACTGTGACCAGAATATTATAATCGTGCACAGAAGAGGATGATTAACCAGGTTACTGTGTTTCATCCCAAACAGAATCAAAGACATCATATGGCTAAAAACAGGGTCAATCTGTCGGCCCGTTTGAACGGCAAACAGGCTCGAACCCTCGCCAGCTTTTTAAATATCAAACTGAGTCAGAGGAGGCTTTCATGCCCATCCTGTTCAAACTGATGCTTTTGTTTAGTTTCATTTGGGGTAAAAGATGTAAATTGAACTCTTCAAACAACGCTGCCTCCGGTCGTTTGTGGTGTGAGAGCAACAAACAGGACTTTTGTCATCATAGAAATGTGATTTAAAATGCTAAACTGCTAGTAAATCCATCTGCTGCTCATGAACTGTGAAGGAAACAATTAAATCAAGGCTGTACTGACTGGCAGCATCATAGCGGTTAAATCATTATTTTGGATATCTATTTGTTTTGTTTAAACCCGACATTTCTGCACAGCTGTAGACTGACTGATGGTTTTGGCTGTAAACTGTCCAAGAAACAGGTGAAAAATGTTCATTACAGCTTCACAGAAACCAAAGTGACGACTTCAGATTGATTCTTTTGTCAGAAAACCCAAAAACTCTTCATTTACTGCCAGAAAACAGCGAATCCTCACTTTTAAGAAGCTTTATCTGTCTTGGCTTTTCAGAAACAACATTTTCACCCCGGAGTGTCACGCTGTATTAACGAGGCACTCTAACAACATTAATTATATTTAAAGGGCTGCAACTAACAATTATTTTCATTTTTAGGTTCATCTGTTGATTATTTTCTCAATCAAAATGTCAGAAAATTGTTATCAGTGTTTCCTCACCGTTCAGTTTACTGTCACAGGACGAAAGAAAGCAGAAAACATTCACATTCAAGAAGCTGGAATCAGAGAATTTAGGCCCTTTTTGTTAAAAAATGACTGAAACCGATTATTTAATCATCTAAACATTTAGAGGTAAAGCTTCTGAGGGGCCAAAACAAGGCATTATAAAACCGTGTATGAAGTGTATGAACTGCACTGCAGACCGGGGTCTCTGTTAACGGTGATTAACCATATAACACTGTATACGATTTGTGTATAACATTTGCCGAATTTACAAGAAGGCTCAATTAATTAATAATTTGTCATAGTCAGCATTTCACAACGTTTCTAAAGTTCCTTCTGACTCAGAAACTCAAAAAATCGAGCGATTTTCAAAGGGAGTCTGGGGAGCTTCTCTCCCTTGTCTCCTTGCTGCTTTGACCTGAAGCATGTTGGTCCCAGCTTTTAACATTAACACAAAAAACATGGATGTCACAGACGTCACGACATCAAAGAACTTATTATAGAAAATTAAGTTGTTACATAAAAAGATCATATTAAGCATCTGCACACGTCTCACTCACTTAATCTGATGAATCACTTTATCCAAACTGAAGGTGTATTTTAGGGCGATGACGTTTAAAGTGAATAAAATCAAACTGTGAAAATGTTTCATCAGCAGCTCGTTAAGTCCATTTAAATATCCGAGACATAACGATCCCACAGTGATGTTTCTGTACAGGACGACCTGTTCTTCATTATTTATAACGGCCGGTCGATTTTCAGTCTGATAATCGTCATAATCAGGTTTTTCTTAATGACTCAGTCTGTGACACCAGAGGACGTAAATCTACAAACTGTTAAAGATTCACTGACAGTTAGTTTGAGTCATCCGTCTGCGTGACTTTTACAGTTCATGAAAATTAATTTAAGAATCCAGTTTTACAAAAAAGGCTCATTTATCCTTCGTCCACTGATGAATAATCACTTATTATTCTGTTCAGTCGTAATTAATCTAATAACCAGCCCTGACTGTAATCACTGACATCATGTGTGTGTCTGTGTGTGTATGTGTTAACTGTCATTTCTCCGTCAGCAATTTTTCCGTCTGTCATGCAGCAAGGCATCGTGGGAAACGAGAGCTGTCAGGACATGACAGGGGTCAGAGTTCACACACACTCACACACACACTCACACACACTGACTGTCACTGTACACCCTGCAGACCAGCTGTCAATCACTGTGTCAAAGGTCAGAGTTCACAGAGGTTTACTCTGTCTGTGTGTGTGTGTGTGTGTGTGTGTGTGTGTGTGTGTGTGTGTGTGTGTGTGTGTGTTTGTTTGTTTCCTGTCTGTCTGTTCTTAGACATGTTTAATCTCACCTCAGGACACACACACACACACACACACACACTCAGAGAACAGTGTGTGTGTGTTGAACCAGTTTACAGCCTGTCGCTGTGGGAAGTCAAACAGTCACTGTCAGCTGTGTGTGTGTGTGTGTGTGTGTGTGTGTGTGTGTGTGTGTGTGTGTTTGAACAGGTGAGCAGTTTGACGGATCATATTTCATCCGTCAGTCGTGTTCATGTCGACTCATATTCCTGAAGCATCTCTGCCTCATTTTCCCGACCGACTTCCCGGGAACGTCTCTGTGGCGTGAACACAAACTGTCACATTCCTACACGAACGTGTTAAATGTTCAATGTAACACGGAGCCTGTTCACACGAAGACTACACGGACACCATCGGTCCTGTTTACATCGTAAAAAATAGGACGGATTCTTTTAAAACCGGCGGAAACATCACTGGACACAATGAGCAGAGGTCGCTGCAGCTTCAGGGAGCTTTAAAGAGTTTGTTTGTGAACACTGTGGAGCATTCAGCAGCTGAAGAGACAGCACAGGATGATATATTATGATAAAGGCTGTGAGGTGCTTCAGAAAGATCATATGTCTATAAGTTGTTCTGCTTCTCTCTGTATCATTACATTACATCACAGTCATATTAGCCACTTATTCAATTCCTAAAATACACATCCAGAGAGATCTGCTGTTCAAGGACACTTCAACATGAGGACACGAGGAGGCAAACCAGCCCATCCACTGAAGCCCGACCTCCCGTTCCACCTGAGCTACACCCGCCCCCGCAGCATCACGACCATAACGATCTTTATTTTAAAACTGCCAATGAATCTGAGAGAATATCACAATAATAATACTTCTGAGCGAGGAAAATCACGATTCATCTGCGTGTGAAGTTAGCTCCGGTGTTAGCTCAGGACAGCCGTCACGACTCCGCCTCCCTCACCTGTCAGACACTCCTGAGGGCTTGGACGCCCCACGAGCACGCCTCAGCGATGCTCCACACTGACAGACCTGACAGCCGGGCAGATGGTCGAGGCACATTTACTGACACAGGCAGGAAGAGAGAGAGGATAAGAGAGAGAGTGTGTGTGTTGCTGCTAAAAATGACAAGTGTGGGTTCATTTGCATATCGCTCTCAAGCCTCTGCAGCTCTGTAACACGATTGGACGCCTCCTCGGTGTGTGTGTGTGTGTGTGAGTATAATCTGATTCTCCACGCTCCACTCACACTCACACACTCACACACACACACACACACATGCACAGTTTATCCTCTCACTCCCCCTGCTGGTCGCTCGGACGCACCGCAGCCTTCAGAGACATCAGCTGCATTCAGAACTCTGAAGAGAAAACAACACGTTTTAGACGCTTCAGAAGGTCGGAGTCCTGCTAAGAATTACCCATGATTCACTGGGGCAGACAGGCGGACAGACAGTGATTGATAAAGCCTGAGGGAGAGTGAGACAGACAGAGAGAGAGAGACCTACAAACAGACTGAACAAAAGAGAGAGAGGGAGAGATGAGTGAATCTATGGTCTTAATGGACTGCTGAGTGACTGACCTTGATTCCTAATGGACACACACACACACACACACACACACACACACACACACACACACACACACACACAATGCATTGACTTCCATTCATTCCCTGAAGGCTCGACTCATCCTGAACCTAAATGCAGGAAGATAAAGGACAAACAGCTGGACGACAACCGGACTGAAGACAAACAGGAGGACACAGATTGATCAGACTGATCCTCCAAACACACAACATCTGACTGATATAAGGTCAAAACACACACAGCTCAGTTAGTAATAATACTAATAATAATCAATAATACAGGAATTTAATGTCCGTTTCAAAATCATACAGACCCAGGTATGATGGAAAACCAGCCGGGATAATAAGGCTGGATTTATTAGTTAGATAGTGGAGATATGTCTCTGTTTTAAGACTGTAGGACTGTAACTAACAACGAATTAATTATTGAATGTTTTTGATTGATCATGTAGTCCCATTCTCCCTGATCCCCTCATCACGTCTTCAAACTGCTTCTTTTGTTCCAACAAACAGTCCAAGTAATAAGATTTATAGTCTTGTATGGAGGCTCCTGCTGAACAGTTTGAAATACAGGATCAAAATCAATGCAGCAGAATCATAGCTGTCAGAATCAGGCGCCTACATTGCCCACAATGCAACTCTTCCTGTGACAGCTGTGTGGTAGATCCTGATGTGTTACGCTAGCTCCTCTGCTCACTTCTTTCTAAAACCAACCAACAAACCAAC
>NC_140205.1:1799115-1821615 GCF_965226575.1 Pagrus pagrus
CAAGGTGAAGATGAACAAAGTTTGAATTCACCGAACCACCAACTAAACACACCTCTCCTGCACAGAGTTTGAGCTGCTCCTCTCAGGGCGACGACACAGAAAACATCCAGCAAAGAAAAAGATCTGCAAGGGCTCGTTTATCGTGACATTTATTCTGGTGCTTTGGTTGTTGAGCTCCAGACTGTAGACAGATCATCTGATAGAATAACGAGCCTGTCCACAGTGTGGCCACAGTTTTGAGTGGTGTTGGTGAGGAGGACAGTCCTGTCGAGCAGCAGACAGCAGAGGTCTGTGAGCGTCACCGTGCCTGAAGGCAGACAGGTGCTGGTCCCTTCTGGACCTGCCAGGTAAGAAATCAGGGTCGTGAACCCGACGCAGTCGTCAGCAGCGTCCTCTCTGCTGTCCCCGTGTCTGTAAACAGACCATTTAGACGCCCTGAGTTTGGGATCAGCTCGTTCTCTGTCACTTAAATGACAGAAAGCGTACACTGATTGGAATACATTCACTCCTGAGAGCCAAAATTGATTGATTAAAATACTGCTTGGCTGGAAAATGTCCTGACATCTTGTCAAAAACATCCAGGTTTGTAGCCAAGAATATGTCTCGAAATGTCCCGATGTCTCCGGCAAACACACGGTTTTGTTGCCACAAACACGGCAACAAAATGTCCTCATGTCTCGCCAAAAATGTACGCTTCTGTTGCCAAGAATAAGGCAAAGAAATCAGAACCTGACGCAGTCGTGGGCAGCGTCCTCTGTGTTGTCTCCGTGTCTCTAAACAGGCCTCTCAAGGAACATTTGGACGCCCCGAGTTCAGGATCAGCTCCTTCTCTGTCGGTGAAACGACGGAGAGTGTGAGAGTCTGTGACTGTCCAAACAATTATTATTAAAACCGACATAAAAACACTGATTGGGATACATTAAATGAGCTCCTGAGAGCCACACTCAAGGGAGAATATGACTAATTAACATACACCTAATTACTTTTATGTTCATTTTTTGTAAGTGTCAGCTCCTGCAGCCTCTCGGGGAGGTGACGAGGTGAAATCTGTCTTCTTCTGATTTAACATTTAATGTCTTTTATTTTAGGAGCTCATGAGCTGCAGCCCACTGAGACACCGAGCAGCACATAATATTTCATACTTCATGTTACTGTATGTTACTACATGCTACTATGTGTTACTATGTGTTACTACATGTTACTACAGTAGTACACAGATGCACACTGCGTCTCTTATGGTTTGTCCATCTATTATTTACCTGTTTTCTATATTTGCTCTCCTGCTGTTGGTCGTCTGGAGTTTTCTCTCTCGTGTTCGACTCTCAGTATTTAACATTTTAATATACTGTTATTTTTCTGGCATCCCACTGTCAGGCTCTGTGACCACAGTTTGGCAGGAAGCTGCACACCTGAGGATTATATTAATATCTCTCCATGAGCTCCACTGACAGGTTTACAACACAACACTAAATCTGCACCGTTATATATTTTATAGCAGTCGCTGGGAGTGAAGCAGCTCGGATTAGAAAACATTTAACATCCTCCCACCGACACTCAGCTGAACTGGTCCAGAGCTCAGTGATTAACTGATTATCTGATTGGTTGTCAACTCTTAAATGAATCACCAAATATCTTGATAATCGATTGATTTGTTTGAGTCATCTTCTCTGATTCCAGCTGGTTAAATGTGAATATATTCTGGTTTCTTCGTCTATGACAGTGAACACAAAGCTAACACCTGACAGATTAATCAACAGTGAAAATAATCATTAATTGCAGCACTAAACTGAACCATGCTGAGGGGTTATTTCATCATTATTCTTCCTCTCAACACAAATCATGTTTCCATCCACACTGATGGTTTAGAGCTGAAACAATCAGTCAATCAGCAGAAAATTCGTCTCCAACTATTTTCATAATAATGTTTAATTTAGTAAAAAAAAGCAAATCATTTGCTGGTTTTCTGTGTTTTTCTGAGTATCTTTTCATTTGTAGACCCTGTGATGACAGGTGAGGAGTATTTTTCACAATTCTTTGACATTTAATAGAAGTAGTATCGTATTTATTTGTCTTTATTAACAATATTTCTACACAAAGAAATGGATAAATAGCAAAAAGGTCTTATATTAAAGGGAAAGCAAACTAAAAATATTGACCAAAAAGGTGTAAAAATGTATTTGTAAAGACGTTTGTTACACCCCCGACACACTGAAGGCCTCTGGAACCAAATCTGTTTTTTAAATGCGTTTTTATAATCCTCCATCCGATGAAAATTGTTATGCTGCTCCAAAATGGAGTCGTCGAGCAGTGAGGATGAAGAGTCTTAACATGACTGACACAATTTCAGATGGAAAAAAAAACGTCTTTTCAGATCAGTTTGGGATCTCTGGGGCTTCTGGACACTTCGACACACCAGACGAGCTGTGAGGAGCCATCTTATTTCTTTATTTTGGTCGTTTTTTTACGTTTCACCTTCGCTGTGAAGCTCCAGAAAACTTCACCTGACTTTCCATCAGCATGGGAAGAGGAGATGATGACTGGATTTACAGTTTTGGGTGAACTGTTCCTTTAAGAATGCTCAAAATTAGCAGGACTCAGGTGGGACTGTGAGAAATAATGTGGGCTAATTTGGCTATCAGGCTAACACGACTCCTCGGGTGGATAAATGTGAACTTTCTCAAACACTCGCCGTCGTCGCCCTCTCACTGTGTCCTTGCCGTCCAGCCTCCCTGCTACTCTGATACTTGTCATCTTTTATCAGGCAGCCACAGTAACAAGGACAGAAACAAAGACACACTCTTTGTCTCGGGCTTCACTGGAGGATTCAGCTGAATTCAATAAACCTTATTCATCCCTGGCGAGGCAATTAGTCCTTTACCACCTACCCACCATTTGGGTTTTGCTTTGGAATAATAAGGACTTTTGATCTTTGCACGAACGATGAATTTGGACATTCAGTAATGAACATGTGTTAACTTGTTGGTCTGCCAGGCTGCTCTGGAGACAAAGAGACACCATATTTTTAAGGTTTCAGTCTTTAATTATTGTTATGACACAGAGACAAGAGTCTGATCTATTGATACAAACACTACATGATGATATTAAGTGAGGATTTTTTAGTATTAGGAGTCCATGAAAGTTCAGCAGCAGCCTGTGGGCTGAGCGGTGGGTAGTTAAAGGTTAAATCTGGAGGGAATGAGGACGCGTTTAGGGGCACCAGCACACCGTTTAACTTTATTTTCAAATTATGTATATGATTGTTTGACTTTCATTTTTTAATAACAGGAGTAAAGGTGCAGGAAAAGTCAAAGTTAAGTCAAAGCACAAGGCAAGAAATGTCAGTTACTTGCTTTAAAACATCAGTTGTCTCATGCAGCAGCTCTGTATTCCCCCTCTGCCTGTTTTAGCTCCTGTCTCTTTAAGGCCCCCCCTCCTCCTGAACACCCAGTCTGCTCTGATTGGTCGGCTCACACATGCCTGAGTCAGCATCGCTAACAACAACAACAGAGCAGCTGTGATAACTCATTTCTGACATCCCAAACTAGCCACTAGACATAAATTATGCAAATGTGTGACATGGTGACGCAGTGTGATGTCATATAGTCACAGAATTAAAGGCGGGACTGCCGTAGAGGTGTTCAGGAGCAGTGTTTTCTGTGGGAGAGAGGAGCTTCTTTGACCTTTTTAACTTTAAAGATCTTTGACACGCACAAGCAGCTTCAAATAAAACACTGAAGGAAAGCAACTACCTGCTGAGTACGAGGAGCACCGGTGCCACTGATGTTCAGTCGTACTCGACAGATTTCCGGCCCATGTGTGACCAGAATAGTGGCCCCCTGGAGCTCAGGGGGGCTTTAAAGTGGAGAACGTGTCCTCGTTCTCGTGACAGTCGTGTCCAGTTTGTCGTGTTCAAACCTTGTAAACGTGAGCTAAAAATGGTTTGAAGAATCTGACACCGTGTGTAAAAGGAGAATAACTACATTTAGTTCAGTTTAGGTGAGTGATGACACGTCTGTTTTTAGTAGATTAACAGGGTGACTTATCTGCATTTTATTCTCTTATTGTGTGTTTCTATACAGATTCACATTTAGTAGAAGAAGGAAAGAAATACTGTTGTGAATCATGTCGACTTTTCCTGCACACTGAACTGAACACTTCTCATATATGCTCAAGGATATTACAAACCAATGCCTAATTTCACTTTCTATTAAATGTAAAGCTATTCATCAAATAATCTAATAATCATGTGATTTATAACGTGCCAATAAAAAGGGTGCAATCACAAATTGGCATTTCCAAGTGTCCTGTCGTATTTAAAACTCGATCCTATTCAGTTTAATATCAAACAAAACTAAGAAAACCAATGAATATTCACACTTCGTGCACTGGAACCAGAGATGTTTGGGTATTTTTGCTTAATAACATGACAAACAATGATCAAAAATAGCTGCTGATTAATTATTTGTTGATCGGCTGTGATCGTTTGAGCTCTGGAGGAGTTCATTAATCTGAACAGTGGTCGCTGTTGTCACACAACAACCTGCGAGCCTTCATTTATTTTTCATGACAACAGCTTGTTTATTGGTCTGGAAACATAGTCATCGATGCAAACGCCTCAAATGTGAAATTGAGTGTTATTTATGAGAAAATAACTGAGCATATTCTGCAACCCAAAAAACATCTCGCACCAGAAACAACGTCATACGACACGCCTCCACCCCGGTACACCTGCAACTGTAACCATGGTAGTGTTATCAAAAATGTATATTTTTAAAGTTTATATCACATTTCATGTCTGTCAGGAGATATTTTGTAAAATCATAATGAAGCATTTGTTCAACCATAAAAACCTTCTGTGTCCATCTCGTTCAGGGTCACTGCAACTGATAATAATAATAATTATTGCTGCCAATTAATTTTCTGTTTATAGACTCATCAGCTGAACTCTTCAGTCATGCTTCAATCACACAGAGCATCAGATCAGTTTGTAATATCCAGTGAGCATTTTTCCATTGACAAGAAGTTCAAATCTTATTTTATATTAATGTACAAACTGCTCTAATCTCAGCGTCCTGAAGCTTCGTGTTGGCAGCTCACAGCCTGTTCAGTTCCATATTTATGACACTTTATTAGAAACACTAAACGTGTTGAAGTAACGTCTTCATGTAGTTCACAGTTCGCCCACCAGTGCAATATGACTTCAGAGAATCGTTTCACACTGATCAATATCTTCTCTCTTTCTTTTAACCTGCAGCTGAACAAATCATCAAAATGACAACACAGATATGTGTTTTGTGACACGCTGACAAGAGCCTGACCAAAAATATATAAATTATATTATATTTTCTCAAATGTTGTTAATTACACCTGTGACCAAGATAGTATCGGCCACTATTGACCTATAACAGGTATATCAGTACTGGCATGTATGTTATCTGATACACGTCGATACAGAAACAAATGTGTCCTGATTGATCCAATCATAAGTGGACCGCTTCGAGCCCGTCAGTTCACACCTGGCAGTAAATGTGTCTCGACATTCGTCTACACCTCCGTAACTGGAACAAACAGATACATTTATTTAAAGAAAGAAAGAAATATCTTCATGTTTAACGTTTGCTGAATTAACAAGTAGGTCCAAACAGTTAAAATGTGTTGTATGTATAATTTTAAAAGGTTTACACAGTTTCTCTGACTGCAAAGAGTCTCAAAATTGAGTGTTTTTGTAAGGGAGTCTGGTGATTTACACGAAGGCACCAAAGATTTAAATCTGCTGAATCTCCTGTTGAAGCTATATAATATAAACAATATGTTTATTACACATATAATGAAGATATTCCAGCAAGTACAAAGAAACAGAAACGTATCAATTCCTGCTTGTTGTTAAGAGGTAAAGTCGAGGACTTTTATCAGATGTGGACGCCTTTCTTACATTTTATGACTTGAGGATGTAAAACAATCGTGCTTTTATTCTCAGTCTGGTTTTATTTGTTAAATTTGTCCTCCAGCTGAGGAAACTCTGTAAATAATAACCTGAACCTAAGAGATGACGAAGAGTTTCAGATGTTTATTTGTATCCATTTATTTAAACTCGATGTCTCGATCATAAGATGCATCGCGATGCGGACGGGGAAGATCCTGCATCGATGCAGAGACGGAGAATAATCGAGAGTCTGCAGCTCATGTTGATCGTGGATTGTTCGGCCTCAGCCGGACGACAGTTACGTTGCGACGTTGCTTTGAATTGTGGGTGAACATTAGGCTAACGTTACGCATGTAGGAGGGATGTAGAGGTATGCACGTGTCGGATTGTATGAGCTTGCCGTGAAGCACGAACTGGACCAGACTTCTGCCTCACAGCAATCACTAATCCCGTTAGCCATTTCCACCTGAAGCTAACGTCTGCAGCCATGAATAATAACTGTGACAGCGAGCTGAGCTAATCAGCCACGATCTGAGGAGGCTTTATCTCAAAGCTGCCATGTGAAAAACAACATTACTGTAGATTACAACAAACGTGTGAGGCGCTGCAGAGGGATACACGCCGAGAAGATGCAGCTTTTATTTTGTAGACGGCTGTAGTCTGATTACTGGGAGGACTTTCAGAATAAAAGGGGAATTTAGATGATGAAGAAGTAGCCATGTGCAGTTATATAGACCACTGAGGAGGACGCACAGATGCATCAGCATCGTTAGCAGCTCAATCTTAATTGAATCGTGCAGACTCACACCTCTGATGTGTGTGTTGTTGTGTTGTTGTGATGGGATGGAGGGTTTATGTGGATCTGTTCTGACAAAACAGACAATAAATAAATTGTTTAAAATAAAATAGTCCAGCTCACAGGTGACCACAGTCAGCGCTGTGTAGCATCATCAGAGGGGTGTGTGAGCACACTGCGGGGGGCTGACACACACCGTCACAGGCACAGGTTATCATTAACACCTCACCTGTCGATATGTAACCAGACCACAAGCTGCAGGGTCACAGATTTCACTGTAACACCAGTAAACACCGGGGCGGGCGGCACACACACACACACACACACACACACACACACACACACACACAAGGGCAGACCCTCGGTTGACCAGCACCGACCGTTAGTCCTCGCCCGGTTTAACCGTTGGTTAGCCTGTTAGCTGCCCGGCTAACTACTGCTCGGTAACCGCTGAATGATGGACACGTTCGCACTCAAGTGTAACGTGAAATCACCGTAACGTCACTGTAACCTCACCCGTTGCGTCAGATTAACACACACACACACACACACACACACGCACGGTATCAGTTACCAACTTTCACTAATTTGAAGACAGTCACCGTGTGCGCGAGCTCAACCGGCGGCGCCAAACCACGCTGCACCGGCGATAATTAGTACACGCGCTCTCTCTCGCTCACACACACACACATTTACATGACCGCACACACACACACACACACACACACACTCACAGGTACGTACTGACACACACACACACACACTCTCTCTCGCCGGTCGGTGTGAACCTGTGCGGATCGGTCCGGTCCGGTCTTACCTCCCTCCTGGTCCGGTTGGAGACAGGCCGGGATGTTTTTCTTCCAGCCGGGCATGATGCACCTCAGGGCGGATAGGGAGTCCAGGGCGGCCCGCTAGCAGACACACACCACCAGCAGCGGGAGGAGCAGCAGCAGCGGCGGCGACAGCAACATGGCTAGTTAGCTTTAGCTTGAGCCGCTACAGCACACAGGGATCCACCTCCCCCTGCACCCGGAGTCTACCTCGCTCTACCGCTCGCTCTCTTTTCAGCCTCACACAGGCACGCGAGCCTCCCTCTCTCTCTCCCTCTCTCTCTCTCTCTCTCTCTCTCCCTCTCTCCTTGTCTTTGTCTATGTCTCTCTACCCCCCTCCCCCCTCCGTAACTCTACCCCTCGAGCCTCGCTGTGGTCTCAGGAGGAGAGAGAGGGGGAGAGAGAGAGAGAGAGAGGGAGAGAGAGAGGGTGACGTGATGAGAAGAAGAACACGTCAAAATGAATCTCCAGCAGATCAATATGTCTGTAAATGCTCACACACTGATGAACCAGGATCATTAACACATTATTAATCACTTTCTGGGCTGCAGAATTATATTTATTGTGTAAAACATAATGATGATAGAAGAAATTGAGTGTAAAAATGTCGTTATGTCCTCTGAACACACAAAAAACATGACATCATCGTGAACTTATTAATTATGTGTGATACATTTAGGATTTTTTAAACATGTTATTCGTCCGACTGCAGCTCCCAGCTCTACCTGAGGCGTCTGTCTCCGCTGAGTGGCCGCTTCTTAATAGGTGTGTTAAAATCAATAAATAGTAACTGTGACCAGCAAGTAGACTGAATTAATCCGTCTCACCACATCAGTATGAACCCAAAACGGAGAGATTTCTCTGTGAGCTGATGTAATGAATGGACCATAATGACGCCGTAATAACAACATCATAATGCCACTGTTAAATTGCTTGTTTCCTGAATGGAGTTTGGCTCGATCAGAGCTATGCTGTGCTGAGATGTATTTCCATGACTTACCAGGAAGTCGGACTTCCTCGCGAAGGCTGCAAAATTAATCGAAGTGTGTTTTTCAGTGAAAATAAGGAACTGTGGTGCACATTGATCATCCCAACTAATCATGAATCACTTCGCACTATCTGACAGAAATAATCATAATGTGATTTTTTTGACCATATTCTCCTCCTCGCTCACCTTCCTCCTCCTCAGCTCCTTCTTCGTCCTATGAGACGATTACTGATTATTATCCTCTCCTCCATTGTTGTTCGTGTTCAATGTCCGGACATCAGCAACGTTAGCATCATGACGTCAGTGTGGGTGTCAACGCTGACAGGCTGTCGTTTGAGTTTAGTAATAAAACCGTTAAGCTGTTCAAAGATCTTTTCAAAGAGGACTGATGTGTCGTTTTGCACCTTTTATTTCTTCCTTCTTTATTTTTTTTGTTTACCTTTCTGACCCCCAGTAGATTCAGTTTGCAGTCATTATATATCACGTCCTACTTTCTGTTAGATTACCTGTAGTTCACGTTTGATGCGTTTGTATGTTTGTTTTTCACCTGTCGAGGTTCCTGTTAAAGCCCCACGAGCTTCACGAGTCTGTCGGATGTGCAGCTTCGCCTCTTGACAGATTCAGCTTAAATTTTCCCAAATTGTTTTCAAATATGTCAATTTTTTGGCGTTTGTCTGTCCTCCATTCATTCACAGCAGAGAGAGGGGGAGTGTGGCAGAGAGACGGAGACGGAGCTGGAGTACAGAGAGAAATCATCTGGGATCAATACAACTCCCCCAGCTTCCTCGCAGCCAGACAGAGATGGATGAATCACTTCAAAGTGTTCAAACAATGACACAGAGAGAAAGAAATCCAGAAAACTATACAGGCTTTAAAAAATAAATCTTAAATATAATCAGAGCTTAGCTTAGCCCGTCTCTGACCCAGCGATCTGTGCGACCCAGAGCTTCACATATTATCATTAAAGTCGGGGCTCAGTACCTGAAAATAGCTTCAACCGTTTATCTTAAAACCTGGGAGATATCTCCAGAATCCTCAAAGACTCGTTAATATCGAAGAATTCTGCATTTAAGTGTTGAAGGACGACCGGACGTCCTTGAGCTGTGTGTTATTATCTCAGAAACTACAGGTAGACGATTATTGGACCCTGGGCGATCATCTGGCTGATAGTCAGCATTTTCCAGTTATTGGTGTTAGGGTCGGGCGACGTCGGCTGTGAAACATCGTGACGGACGATGACATCGTTGCAGCGTGTCCCCTCAGTGATGTGATACATCTCTGTGCCGGGTTTAAAAGCGTAAAGGAAACTGTTCACTGAGGGAATAAATCGAGGGAGAAGTCGGCTCATTTTCTCATAGGCTTCCATACAATAGGACTTCTTTTTGCAACCAGTGGAGTCGCCCCCTGCTGGCCATTAGAGCGGCACCTCCACGTTGGCTTTGACCCCGAACTCCGACTACAATTCATACACTTTATGTGGCTTTCTCACATGTGTTTGGAAAGTAACTAAGTATATTTACTCAAGTACATCACTTTGTACTGAAGCTCCACTACACTAAAGGAAGATATTGCACTTTTTTACTCCTAACCTCTTATTTCTAGTTTGTTTAGTTGCAAATGCAGATTAATAACACAAAATATACAATAAACACGTTAGTTAAAAGTTCCACCTTCACCAGCTCAACATCAGTCTGATACTTTTACTTTTGGTGCTTTTGGTGCTAAACTTGTATTTTCTTCATATTTTAAACGCAGGATGTTGTGACAGAGTGTTTATGGTGTGATGTTGCTACTTTAAATAACAGATCTGAGTTATTATTCATAATGTGAAGAAGAAATCTACAAACAGAGACAGTCGATGATCCCACAGCTAAATGTTCTCACACTGACGAACACAAGTTTCAGCTCCGTTAAAAACACATTTTAGATTCTGACAATTAATCAGTTGTGTTTCAGTAATGAGCCTGCAGACACATCAACCTGGAAACCACACACACACACACACACACACACACAGGTATTTGAAGTCTCCTTCCTGTCCGGACTCGCCTCTGAGGAATTCACCCCCCACCTCCACCTGGCTGCGGATTAAAGGGGAATTCTGCCAAATTTCAGCCTTTAATTCTCGGAGCCAAAGTGGAGAACAAAGCAGCGGAGGTGACGCCTCGCTGACATGTTGGAGTAAGTATACAGAGCGGTAGCTGTACAGTTTGACTGACTGACTGGTTACAGGCCTGATTATTCTCAGGCTCGGGCTGCTGCGACCTCTGACCTTTAACATTTTTGCTGTTAGTCCTGATCCAGGATGAAGCAGCAGCTTATATATGGAGAACAGGAGCTGCAGTTAGAGAGATACTTTACATTTAATGAGTTAAGATGTTTTCATTTTTTCAAAACCAAAAATCATGAGAACAAGTGACTGAATGCGTTTACCTGCTAAAGTTAGCATGTCGGGTCAACTACACTGCTAATATCCAACCTGTTAGCTTTAGCCTCAGACTGTTAGCACAGTATCATGTTGTGACAAAGTGCGTATTACAGACCTCATTCACAGATTCACAGAAATGTTAAAAAGTCACCCAGAGACAGACAGAGACAGGGAGTTCAACCAACTCATGGAGGCAACGTTAGCTTAATTAGCTAGCTAACTGTTAGAGCTTATATAATCTGCTAGCTAAGCTGCATTTGTCACTCCAGATGGTAAATTTGACGGTTGCTGACTAGGAAAAAAAAGCAGCTTTTCTTTACTTTTGTCTGAGTGAAAGGACCTATGGTCAGGATGCTAGTGTTTTGCCAGAGTACCGTTAGCTTTAGCCTCAGTCTGTTAGCACGGTATCATGTGGTGACCAAGTGCCTATTTAACACCCCGTTCAAAAGATTGTAGGTTTAAAATTAGTCAGCTTGGAAACAAAAGGCTGTTTCCAACCCACATGGAGATAATGTTAGCCTAATTAGCTAATTAACTGTTAAAGTTGATTAAATCTGCTAGCTGTTATCATTTCAGATGCAAAGATGGTTAGCTAGGAAAAAAGAAGCTGCTTTTCTTTACTTCTTTCTGAATGAAAATACATATTGTTTTCATTTTTTTTACTATGACTAGGTTGTAAATCTGCCACAATTGTAAACAGCATGTGTGCAGTGTGAGAACAGGAAGCTAGGCAGACCTAGCATCAGTAACTTAGCTTATAGCTTAGCAGATAGCAAAGAACAGAACAGGAGCAATTATTAACTGCAAAATAAATACACAAATAACATGTTTTTACAGTGGATAAAAGATATTTGTCATGTCAGCGTACAGATGTTTCTATTCATCCCCTCAGATATAAAGTTGAGCTCGTCTTTAAAGCGCTTCTGAGACTTTTAGTTAATGACACTCGACGGTCTGATGGTTTGACAGATGGTGAAAAACAAACAAGAGTGAATGAATGATGAAAGAACAACAAACTGGATCCACACCACTGGATCTTAAACACCAGATTAATTGTCTGCCAACAACAGTGATTGTCTGACAGCCTTCAACATGACGAGCAGCCATCTTTCCTCCCCGTGGAGCTGTGGGCAGAGAGGGTGGAGGAAGAGACGCAGTGAAGTGGAAGAATGAGTCTCTGCAGGCTACAAGACAAAAAGCAGAGACTGACCTCAATATGGAGAGAGAGAGACGAGACAGACAAACAGTTACAGTCAGAGACACATAATCCACCGTTAAGACCCAATTCAAAGCCGTTAATCATTGTTAGCAATTATTAAACTCATTTAACCATTTAGACTCTGGTTAATAGGTTAAACGACCGGTGAATTAATTAATTACACCGGTCAGATTTTGTTTTAAATTCTAGTTCAGGTCCAAAAATAACAATACTTTGGACTCAATTAGTCAGAAATGTGTTAACAATGAAACAAAAGACAAACAAACACTAGCAAAACAAAAACTGTGCTTTTTTAGTCAATTACATTATTGGTCAACAGATAATAAACTAAAACATATAAATATACAGTATCATTTAATATCAGATACTTTAAGGTTTTTACTGGAGTACTATCCACACGGGTGACTTTCACTTTCACCAAAGTAATATTTTAACATGATATCTTTACTTTTACTCATTTTATAGTTACCAAGTGTCCTTGAACACATCAGTCATGAGTAAAGTATCGAACAGTGTTTCTCATCACTGAAGACGATGTGAGCACAGAGGTTCTGTCAGAGGTTCTGTCAGAGTCCAGAACGAGCTCAGCGGGCCACAGACGGTCAGAACTTTAGTAAAAGCTTCAAGCTTGTCTGGAAATGAACATGTCAGGACGTGTTTGTCCACCTGGACTCTTCATGAACTCATCAATACCTTCAGAGTGACTGCAGCTGTTTTCCAAATGCTCCAGGTAACACGAGGGTCACCAGGTAAACCCTCCAACCATTCATAACTCAAACATACGTGGACATGAAGTGTGTGGTCACCTTGATGTTACACACACAAGTGAAAGTGCAGATGTGACGGTGCAGATGTGACGGTGCAGATGTGACGGTGCAGCAGAGCTTCTTCAGAGACTCTCCACTTGAAGTCGACCTTGAAGCTCTGATTGTTTGCTCGGAGAGGCTGATCGCATCTTTGTGGTGATGGAGTGTGAGATATGTAACACACGTGATCATTCACAGGCTCTTTGTGGACACTGAACCTTTGGTTTTGTACAGAACACGAGTCCGCTGGGTCGTTTTGTGTGTCTTTGTGTCTCTGTCACTCTTTATACGACGTCACCTGACTTCCTCCTTTGCTCCCGTCATAATCACTACGTCCAGTAGAGCTGTACAATAAAGGTACATGTGTGGTAATAAGCTGCTTGCAGAGACGACTCAAACGTCTGTTTTTCTGGTGAAGATGATGCTGTCATCATCAGCACCATCTTCATCATCTTCATCTTCATCTTCGTCACAATCATCAGCAGCACAATCTTTCTCTCCATGATCGTCAGCCATCGTGATCTTTCTCCTCATGATTGCATTATTTCCGTCATCCTCTCATCAGCTGAGACCAGAGTGGATGAGATCTTTATTCATCACACCTTCATCATGCTATTTATCTTCATCTTCATCTTCATCACCACCACAATCATAATCAAGATCGTTTCCTGAAGAAGACTCTGAGTGTTCACTGCAGCTGGAGCCTCATTTCATAGATTACTGTCAAACGCTGTCAATGCATTAACGCACACACACACACAGACACACACTCACACACACACACACACACACACACACACACACATGCACACACACACAAACACACACACATACAAATCACAGCATGCATATGTCAGTGGCTGCATTATGTGTCAACAGAGAGAGAGCGCCTGGGGGTTTGTAAACATCCCACTCAACTGATCTGTGACTCACTTCACACACACACACACACACACACACACACACACACACACACACACACACTCACACACACACACACACACGCACACACAAATACACACTGAGTGCATTCAACCAGCATGAATAAACAACAACAGCATCCTGAATATCCTGAATCTCTCTCCTGCGTGTATGAATTAGCTGTGTGTTTTGCTGTCCCTGTGTGTGTGTGTGCCTGTGTGTGTGTGTTTGTGTGTGTGTGTGTGTGTGTGTGTGTGTGTGTGTGTGTGTGTGTGTGTGTGTGTGGGTGATCCATTATTAAAAGCAGAGGATAATGTGCTCGTTATAGCTCTGAACACACACACGCAGCTCTGAGCAGCTCCACAGTTACATGTGAATCACTGGAGCTCCTCCAGGAAACAGGAAGTGTCTCTGAGGGTCTGAACAGACACACCTGCTGCAGGTGAGGCCGACCGTGACTCACGTCAGCAGAGGTCCAATCAGCTGCCTTTATTTCAGGAGCTCTTGATCCGATCCAAACTGCTTCACAGCTACAAAGACTCTGTGCTCAGATGAAGGTCGGACTCAGTTCACAGACTTCAAGTTGTTTCATGAAGTCAGTAACAGACTGAGATCGTCCAGTAATCAATGATCAGTAATTAATAATCAATGATCAATAATCAATAATTAATAATCAATGATCAGTAATCAATAGAAAGAGGAGGAGAGTTCTGTCACACAAACACATGCAGGGTGAACACATGAACGACTTCACACGTAGTTGTTTTGTGTGTTTTGTTTTCATGTTGCATCTCTTCGTTGTGTATTTGTGTTGCTTTGTGGTTGTATTTAGTCTCTTTGTGATCGTTTTGTGTTCATTTCAGAGACATTGTGTAGGTGAAGCACAGGACCTCTGAGCCCATCAGACTCAGACAGTAATTGATCCACGGTCGGGTACTGAAGAACTTTTCAGAACTTCGCTGTCACTGACTGTGTGAACTGCAGGAGGTCCTGAGCAGCTGGAGGATTTATGTCCAGTCAGCTTTATTCATACGACAGGTGTGTGAATGTGCGCTGCAACAGGAAGCTTCACATTAGCTTCACCTGAACCTGAGGATGTGTTAATGCACCGGATGATGTCACAGCCACCAGGAACTGTCAGAGACACTGAAGCCTGTGAACGTTGTCTGAAGACACACTTGATCACATTTGAACCTTTAATGTAACCGGGTCACAGAGTTAACTGTCCTGCAGCTGCACTGAAGCCTGCTGTCTGACCTGAAGATCAGAGCTTCAGTCTCTGAGGAGCTCTGTACCTGCTGCCTCCTCGTTTGCAGCCTTTAGAGAACAAAGAACGAGCTCACAGCTTCTCTGAAGTGTCTGCAGACTGAACGAGGAGATGATGTGACACCAGGACTGTCAGCGTCTGAGAACAATGAACTTTTAGAAGTTCTGCCTGAAAAATGACTAAAACGACGACTCACTGATCAAAATATCTGCAGATTAATTGTAATAATTAATTAATTGTCAGGGGCGGACTTACCATTAGGCAAAACTAGGCGGTTGCCTAGGGCCCCAAGCTCCTGAGGGCCCCATAAAAATCCTCATACACTTATGGTTAATACAGTTATTACTTATTTGCGCACATTAATTATGTTTTTGATTAAAATCCTCTCGCTAAAATGCAGCAGAATGCTAATCGTATTATGTGTGCGGCAGCAGCAGCAGCGGCAGCAGTAGCAGTAGCAGCGGCTGGCAGCAGCAGCAGTAGCGGCAGCGGCAGCAACGGCTAGCGGCAGCAACGGCTAGCAGCAGCGGCAGCAGTAGCAGTAGCAGCGGCTGGCAGCAGCAGTAGCAGCAGCAGCGGCTGGCAGCAGTAGCAGTAGCAGCGGCTGGCAGCAGCAGTAGCAGCAGCAGCAGCAGCTACCAGCAGTAGCAGCAGCAGCGGCTGGCAGCAGCAGCAGCAGTAGCAGCAGCAGTAGCAGTAGCAGCGGCTGGCAGCAGCAGTAGCAGCAGCAGCAGCTAGCAGCAGTAGCAGCAGCAGCGGCTGGCAGCAGCAGTAGCAGCAGCAGCTAGCAGCAGCGGCTGGCAGCAGCAGCAGCAGTAGCAGCAGCAGTAGCAGTAGCAGCGGCTGGCAGCAGCAGCAGCAGTAGCAGCAGCAGTAGCAGTAGCAGCGGCTGGCAGCAGCAGTAGCAGCAGCAGTAGCAGTAGCAGCGGCTGGCAGCAGCAGTAGCAGCAGCAGTAGCAGTAGCAGCGGCTGGCAGCAGCAGTAGCAGCAGCAGCAGCAGCTAGCAGCAGTAGCAGCAGCAGCGGCTGGCAGCAGCAGTAGCAGCAGCAGCAGCAGCTAGCAGCAGCGGCTGGCAGCAGCAGCAGCAGTAGCAGCAGCAGCAGCAGTAGCAGCGGCAGCCGTAGCAGCGGCAGCGGCTGGCAGATGTGATCAATTGACTCAAAATCATGTTGGGATCATGTAACTACACTGGCTGCATGAGATACGACTCTTGTTTTTACGTTTTACATCTCTAATTATTTTTAATGATTTTTTATGAATTTTTATTATTTTTTACATGCAAATATTAGCATGCTAGCTCAATGGCTCCCAGGTCATGTGATCAATTGACTCAAAATCATGTTGGGATCATGTAACTACACTGGCTGCATGAGATACGCCTCTTGTTTTTACGTTTTACATCTCTAAATATTTTTTATTAATTAATTATTATAATTATTATTATAATTGACCTGTTGTTTTGTGTGATGTCTTCTCATTTCAGAGGGCCCCATGCCTGCCTTTGCCTTGGGCCCCAAATTTCTTAAATCCGCCACTGTTAATTGCATTATCGATGTAGAGTTTAATTAAAGAACTGTAGATGTGTGACGTTGTTACTTGTTGACTTTGTCAGCGGCTGCAGATGGAAAGTAGATAAATGTGTTTGAAACGTCTCCTCACTTTTTATGAGACTCATATTTCAAGTTTCCAAACACAAAGAATGTTTCTGGATTCAGCTGCACAGCCGTCTGCGAGGTTTATTATGAACGTTATAATATATAATAATGTAATATAATATTATATAATATAATATAATATCATATAATATAATATGTGCAATGAGCAGAAATTATTTTGCAAGATCAGATTTATTTATTTGTCCAGTTTTTGTTGTTTCTGTTTGTCTGTTCTAGTGTTGTTCACTGAGAGGAACGTAAACCAGAGTCAGGTTTCCTACATTATTAAACATACCAGGACAAAAAAACAACAACAAAATAGTTGAATATGTAGATAATTACATTTGTAAAATAAAATATATTAATAAGTAAAATGGTAAAATTATTAAATAAAATAATAAAAACATTTTTAAAAGGAAGTATCAGGTTTTTATAAAATATTAATTATATTATATTAATATATTATATTTGGTGCATTTAACGTCATATTTACCTGTTTATTTATTTACTTTGTCAGTTTCAGTCCTCCGTACTTCGGTCTTTGTTTTAATCTGTGCAGCTCCTCTTATTTTAAACAGATGTGTTTTATTTTTTACATTTTATTTTTATTTTATTTTTTTCTGCTGTTTATTTTGAACGTTATGTTAATAAATGTGCAAAATATCGAATAAAGAAAAATATAATATAATATAATATAATATAATATAATATAATATAACGTGTGCCATGAGCGAACATTATTTTGTGGTCTTAGATTAAATAATAATTATTGATGATGATAAATAATAAATGACTTGTCGCCGTGTGAAAGGAGCCGCTCTCACTCTGACCTTCGACCCCGCAGCGTCCATCCTGCTAACCCCGCCCCTCTGCAGAGAGAACGGGAGCTCCATTCAAACAAACCAAACTCCGCGCCCCGGGATGCGACAGTCGCTGTAGAAAGAGAGACAGGCAGCAGACACACACACACCGTCTACCTGAACCGCAGCAGCAGGACCGAGAGACAGACAGCCGGAGACACGCACACACAGACGGACAGATAGACAGTCGGAGCCGGAACACACACTCAGCGCAGTCTGCTAGCAGGAGGCTAACAGCTAACAGCACCGACATGGCGAGCGCCTCGTACCACATCTCCAACCTGCTGGAGAAAATGACCTCCAGCGACAAAGATTTCAGGTAAAACCATCCCCGGCGGGGCGAGCAGCCCGCCCGGCTCGCAGCATCAGCTCAGACTGTTTGTCCTCCATGTAGAGAAGAGTGGCCGGGCAGCTAGCGCTGGCTCTGTCAGGCCTCAGGCTGTCATGCTAACTGCTAGCCTGCCACCTGTCTGATCATCGTCACATCGCTAGCTAGCTAGTTAGCTAACAGCGGCGATGCCCGTTAGCGTTTGATTTGACAGCGGTTTAAACTCGGTGGCAGCGTTAATAGCTGGTTAGCACGCTAACCCGCTGCACACCATGCTAAACTGACAGCCGAGCATCGGCTAAATGCCGCCAGTTAGCGGCTAGCTTGCCTGCTAGCTGGCTGGCTAGCTCATTGGCAGCACTAACTTCTGTCATGCCGCAAGCTAGCGTGATGTCATCCATCGTTTGTGTGTGGATTCTCACGGTGCAAGCAGCTCTGTGGGTTTAAATGTGAGCTTAGCATGTTAGCTAACTGGTGCTAGCAGTCGAGATGTAAATAAACAGTTGACGCGCTGTGGTGATGTTTGTGTGGCGGCTAACTAGCATGGTGCTGGGGGTGTGGTAGCATCGGTAACTCAGGTAATAACAACATGTAAACACACTGCAACTCCACAGCAGCTCTGACAGCAGGATGTCGATGCTAACAGCTTGAATCTAAAGTGGTGTATTCATCTGTGGATCGATACCTGTCATGTGTAATCAATCAGTCTGAGGCGAGGATGTGTTGATGTTGGTGTGGTCCACTGTAAAGACAATAACAGCTTATATAACTAACTAAAGATGAAGGCTGTGTTCCTCTTTATGCTCCTGTAGTCTGAAGTAAAGATCAGCTGCGTTCATCAGAACCAACCGGATCATCTCAGGAGGTCGTGTACTGACTTTAAAGCTGCACTGAGTCGTTTGGAGAACTCAGAATATTGATATTTACAATATTAATGAGGTAATAACACAAACTTTTCTCCATCAGTGGATAAACAAGCTGCTCTCAGAGGAGAATAAGGTCCCAGAACACTGTATGAAGCTAGAAAGGTGGCAGGGTCCGCCACATATAAACTGTGTTGTCCTTTAAGGTCAGTTTGTTTATTTAAAATCAGCCAATGAGGATCTTTCACTGCTCATTAACGTTTCTTTACCAAATCTACAGACTGCTCCTTTAAAGGACACAAGTTCATACTGTTTTACTTTGTTTATATGTGGCGGACCCTGAGTTTGTATTATCACAACATTAATATTGTAAATATTAAAGATCTGAGTTTCACTTCATCGCTGCTTCCACATGTTTCCATGATTCTGCTGTTACAAGCTTCATCTTTGGGTTCAGGGACTTGTAACGAGCATGTTCACCTTTTTCGACGTGTTATAGACAAAATGAATAACGAGAATATAATCAGCGGATGAATCGTTGTTGAACCTGTTTGTCTCGGCAGTAATTCACATTCACGCTGCTGAGATTCTTCAGTACATGTCAACAGTTCACAGCAGTTCGTTCAGGTTTGATTCTGACAGCTGACGTGTTCATGAGAGGAAAATGATGATGTTTATTACTTAACTAACGTCTGTGTCCACGTAATGCTTTAACGAGAAGCGCTGGCGGTGCGTTCAGGAGCACTGAGAGAAAAAACGCTGCACGTACGTCTTGTCTCTTGACAGCCGGCGCTGTGTGATCCACTCTGATCCTCTGAGGTTTACTATCCGACATCAGAGCGAGGAGGACGAGGAGCACGAGGAGGTCCAGGAGACAGAAATACAGTGAATATTATCGCCGAGGTCAGAAGAAGAAACGAGCAGCAGCGACGTCACCAGCAGGTTTCTTGAGACTTTGACCTGGAAGAACTAAAACATGTCAGAGCGCTCAGAGAAAGACACTGTTGCTGCGTGGACGGTGGCCCGGAGGTCTCAGTTTTGTAGTGCGTCAGGTCTCAGACTAACTAACACACTGGTTTACAGCAACGTTTCATTCAGGTGCAGCCGATTGTGTCTTTAAACTCAAAACACGTTAATTCAGTGACTGTAAACAGGATTAAAGGTGCAGGAGAAAGTTTTTCTTCATTTAAATTAAAGCAGCTGCTGTTGATTTTCTGACTTTGATGCAAAACCTTGAAAAACATCGATATTCGATACGACGAAGGAAAAACATCAGCGGCACAAAATTTCAGACTCGTATGAAAAGACAGATCTAACATGGCGTCCGTACTGTGTGTTAATCATCCATGTTGATTTACTTCAGGAGGAGGAGGACGGTGTCAGCCTGCAGTCAGAGAGGAGGGCAGACGAACCCGAAGCACTGAAGCATCGTCTCCTCCTGATGATATAAAGTCAGGCTCAGTCATCGTCTCCTCCTGATGATATAAAGTCAGGCTCAGTCATCGTCTCCTCCTGATGATATAAAGTCAGGCTCAGTCATCGTCTCCTCCTGATGATATAAAGTCAGGCTCAGTCATCGTCTCCTCCTGATGATATAAAGTCAGGCTCAGTCATCGTCTCCTCCTGATGATATAAAGTCAGGCTCAGTCATCGTCTCCTCCTGATGATATAAAGTCAGGCTCAGTCATCGTCTCCTCCTGATGATATAAAGTCAGGCTCAGCCATCATCTCCTCCTGATGATATAAAGTCAGGCTCAGTCATCGTCTCCTCCTGATGATATAAAGTCAGGCTCAGTCATCGTCTCCTCCTGATGATATAAAGTCAGGCTCTCAGCCATCGTCTCCTCCTGATGATATAAAGTCAGGCTCAGCCATCGTCTCCTCCTGATGATATAAAGTCAGGCTCAGCCATCGTCTCCTCCTGATGATATAAAGTCAGGCTCAGTCATCGTCTCCTCCTGATGATATAAAGTCAGGCTCAGTCATCGTCTCCTCCTGATGATATAAAGTCAGGCTCAGCCATCGTCTCCTCCTGATGATATAAAGTCAGGCTCAGTCTGACTCTTCTTGTCTGCCTCGGCTGATTTCAGCAGGTTGTTTCAGACTTGATTAGTTTTTTGTTGGTGAACCTGAAAATCTTCCTGCTCTTCACTGGTGGATCATTACTCTGCAGGGTTCAAGTCTCTGCGTGTTGTTTTAACATGCAGGTGAAACGTATGAATCAATCTACAAACTGATGGATCAGAGAACAGAAGACTGATCAGATGTATCAGGAGAGTCTTTAACTTGTCTGGTGATGTGTGATGTAACGAGCAGCAGCTGAGGGAACACGACAGACTCTGAGTTTGACAGTTGGGGACATGTAAAGTCGCTGGCATCAGTATGAATAATGTGTCCGTGAGCAGCTGATCCTCGTCCTGATACAAGTTAATGAATCGAACCAGACGCAGCTCAGTTAATGTTTGTGTTTCACGTATGAAGAGCTGAAGAGCTGAAATGATCAGCTGATGTGTTTGTGACAGAAGAATGAATCACCGATTGTTCTCAGCTCCTCAGATGTGACCGTCTGCTGCGCTTGTGATTAATTAGCTGAACATTTTGACTTTTAGTTTGTTCCCATCGCACACAAGTCTGATCTGAGCAGATTGAAGTAGGATTGACTGGTGGAAAAGGGCTTCATGAAGATCACATGTCACGATTACTCTGACAAACATGTGACTCACGATATCGTCCTGATATCATTAAAATCTTCTTAAAATGGCTCTAAAACAAACTGGAGTCACTTATTTTTATCTCGTCTCAGAGAAGACTTGTGTTTCTTAGTGAAAACCAAGAATCTCAGATAAGAAATGAACATCTGAAGTCGTCCTGCTTAAATAAAGGATTAATACATGTTGGTAGTTTAGTCTCTGTTGACTTTTAGTCTGAAATCTGTTAAATCCACAGACGTGATTCAGCTTCAGCCGTGTTGACATGATGCTGCTGAACGTCAGTGCGTTCGACGGCTTCTTCAGCTCGTCCATGTGACCATATTAACGACTGTCTGGATTCATGATTATCCCGGCACTGAAACTTCACCTCGATCCACCTGATAAAATGAATAAAATGCTCTGCTCTTTGCTCGTGTGGACGTAGAGACGGTGAACAGGACGAGTTCAGCTTCACCTCGTCTGTCAGCTGCTGGTGGACGATGAGCTCTCCGTCACTTCACAGCGAGACTCTCAGTACAACAAATCTGTGAAGTCACAATCGTCTCCTGTGGCTGTAAAAACCTGCTGCTGACCCAAAATCAGGACGAGTCTCTGAATACTGAATCATCAGGACAGTCAGACGCTGTGTTTGGATGCTTCTCACACCGAACTGTCAGCTGTCGAACAAACACGTCTAAACCGCTTTTCTAATTGTAACATGCTCAGTGTGACGAGCAGACATCAGTCTGTGTTGAAGCTCTTGATGCTGCTGCGTCTCACCTCATCTTCTTTAATGAAGCTCCAGCTGGATGTGAAACACTTAATATTTGTGTCGATAACAGAAATATATTTCCTCTGACGTGGAGTCGTCTTTCAGCCCCGAGTTCAGACTCTCAGGCTGCGTCCAGTCACATGGTCAGATGTTA
>NC_140205.1:1826615-1874115 GCF_965226575.1 Pagrus pagrus
CCCTCTGCAGGTGCCCATGATAGTGAAAGCGCTCCACAAGCAGCTGAAGGAGAAAAGTGTCAAAACTCGTCAGTGTTGTTTCAACATGTTGACCGAGCTGGTGAACGTGCTGCCAGGAGCGCTGACTCAGCACATCCCAGTGCTAATACCAGGTACCAGACACTGCACCGCCGCCAGTACTAGTACTGCTGCTCCTGCTGCTACTAGTACAGCTACTACCACAACTACTGTTACTGCTACTACTTCAACTACCACCACCATTACTACTACAACTGCTAGTACTACTAGTACCACATTACGACTACTTCTACTCTTACTACTATGACCACTACTACTATTACTACTACTACTACTGCCACGACTGCCACTGACACCATTATTACTAGTACTACTGCTGCTACTAATACTACTATGACTCGTACTAGTACTACTACCACTTCTAGTACTACTAGTACTACCACCACCACCACTACTACTGTTACTACTGCCAGGCTTTGAAAACAGACGTTTACATTTTCAAAGCAAGTGTAAAATAAAAACAACAACATGTATACAAAAGAAATATAAATACATGTACTGATGAGTAAAGAGTGTTACAGTATTACAGTATTACAGTATTAGTAATCGCAGTACGTGTGTCTGCCAGGTATCATCTTCTCTCTGAACGATAAGTCGAGCAGCTCCAACCTCAAAATCGACGCCTTGGCGTGTCTCCACGTCATCATGGTCACGCATCCCGCTCACGCCTTCCACGCCCACGTCCCCGCCCTGGTCCCGCCCGTGGTGGCGTGCGTGGGAGACCCCTTTTACAAGATCACCTCTGAGGCTCTGCTCGTCACCCAGCAGCTCGTCAAGGTGGGAGTCAAACCTGCCGCCTCCTTCGCCCTCTGATGTCACAGTTCACAGCTGACCCTCCCGTTTGTCTCCTCCAGGTGATCCGACCCCTGGACAACCAATCAGAGAGCTCCGACAGCTTCGACCCCTCCCCCTACATTAACGACCTGTTCACCTGCACGATCAAACGCCTGAAAGCCGCCGACATCGACCAGGAAGTCAAAGAGCGGGCCATCTCCTGTATGGGACAGATCATCTGTAACCTAGGTAACCACCGCCTGTCAGTCACAGTGATGTGATGTCATCAGCGATGCTGCTTCCTGTTTGCATCTCTGGGTTGTCGCATGATCTCTCCGCCCTGTCTGGTTGCACAGGTGACCGGCTGCCTAATGAACTTCCTGGAACGCTGCTGATCTTCTTGGAGCGCCTGAAGAACGAGATCACCAGGCTGACGACGGTGAAAGGTACGAATCAGCAGTCGACAACAATCCATTTTACTTCACATTTAAAGAAACAGACGATTAACTGCTGACTTCACATTGTTAACTGCACCACACCGAGCAGCTACAGCAAGCTCAGAGGGTCAAAACTCAAAGATAACTCTGTTCCTTCACTCTCTTCTGTTTCCTCTTGTATTTGTTAGTTTACGATCCATGAAGCTTCAGGAAACATGAATTTTTTTCACTCAAGCTGAAACATGTTGAGCTCACGTGGACGCCTCAGGTTTCACCACGTCGCTCCACAGACTCATGTTGCCTCACAGTCAGCCTGAACACTTGAAACAGCTGGACGACAGCACTTCCTCCGTTTACTTTTAAACAGTGTCGTGTTGGATGATCGATGTGTTTAATGGAAGAACGTTACAGTGAGGACGGCTGGTTTCAGATTTGAGTTGTGTGCCGCGTCCTCCTTTCCTCCACAGTCTGGTCTCCTGAGTGTTAACGCTCACTGCTGGGACTTCAGACTGCTGCACTCTGTAAAACAAAGGCTTTTTATTTTTAAACGTGTTGGCAGGACGACGATATGTGTCAAAGCACCGACTTGAAGAATTAAAGATGTTGGTTAAAAATAGACACTTCCCAGACATTAACTCTTGTCCTGTTTGTCTGTCGCAGCTCTGACGCTGATCGCCGGCTCTCCGCTGAAAATCGATCTGAGGCCGGTTCTCCCCGACGCCGTTCCCATCCTCGCCTCCTTCCTCCGCAAGAACCAGCGAGCCCTGAAGCTCTGCACGCTGGCTGCTCTGGACATCCTGCTCAGAAACTACAGGTAACACACACACCTGTCAGCCACGCCCACAGCGGTCGGCTCCGCCCGCCTTCCTGTCGGTAACACTGTTTAAATGTGTGTGTTTCAGCTCTGCGGTGACTCCTGTCATGGTGGACGCCGTCCTCGCCGAGCTGCCTCCTCTCATCTCTGAGAGCGACATGCACGTGTCTCAGATGGCGCTGAGCTTCCTGTCCACGCTGGCCGTGACTCACCCGTCCTCGCTGGGTCAGCTGAGCGGAGGGAACATCCTCCAGCAGCTCATCGCGCTGGTTCGATCCCCGCTGCTGCAGGGTGGAGCGCTCGCCGCCATGCTGGACTTCTACCAGGTACAACAGGAGCACTTTTGACCTTTTTATTATTTTATTCTCCTTTCTCTTGAGGATCAGCACGATTCATACAAACAGTTCAATCACTGTAAAAAGCTGCTAACTGCTAACTAGCTCTCCATCTGCTGATTAAACAGATTTATCGTTCACAATATGTTATTATCAAAAAAAACCGGAGTCAGTCTTGAGCCCTGAATAACAGTTATAATGATGTGTGTGTGTGTGTGTGTGTGTGTGTGTGTGTGTGTGTGTGTGTGTGTGTGTGTGTGTGTGTGTGTGTGTGTGTGTGTGTGTTCAGGCTTTAGTGGCTACAGAGACTCCTGGTCTGGGTTACATGGACCTGCTGAGGATGCTGACCGGTCCGGTTTACTCCCAGAGTGCCGCGCTGCCTCACAAACAGGCGTACTGCTCCATTGCTAAATGTGTCGCCGCTCTGACCAGAGCCTGTCCCACCGAGGGGCCTGCTGTGGTCGGACAGTTCATCCAGGTAATCTGCCTGTCTGTCTGACTACCTGTCTGTCTGACCTGCAGGTTAACGTGAGTACTGGTGTTGTGTCTTAAACAGGTTTAAATAAAGTTTCTTCTCCCTGACTGACAGGACGTGAAGAACAGCCGCTCCACAGACTCCATCAGACTGCTCGCTCTGCTCTCATTGGGCGAGGTGGGACACCATGTGGACCTGAGCAGCCAACCAGAGCTGAAGACGGTCATCCTGGATGCCTTCTCTTCCTCCAGTGAAGAGGTAACGCTCGTCCGTCCAACCAAAGTCTCATTTTGAAGGTGGTGTTGGTGGACATTAACCTCCCCGTCTCTGCCCGTGTGTCCCTCAGGTGAAGTCAGCAGCCTCCTATGCGTTGGGCAGTATCGCGGTGGGAAATCTTCCAGAGTATTTGCCCTTCGTCCTGCAGGAGATCTCCTCCTCTAAGAGACAGTACCTGCTGCTGCACTCACTCAAAGAGATCATCAGTAAGAACAGCTCCAACTAATCATCAAATAAACGTGTGTGTGTGAGTTTCTTCTGGTTTTAATCTGTGCGTCTGTGTTGAGGTTCGGCGTCTGTGTCCGGTCTGAAGCCGTACGTGGAGTTAGTCTGGTCTCTGCTGCTCAAACACTGCGAGTGTCAAGAGGAAGGAACCAGGAACGTGGTGGCCGAGTGTCTGGGCAAACTGACGCTGATCGACCCCGAAACCCTGCTGCCCCGCCTCAAAGGATACCTGGAGTCAGGTAATCAATACTCTGATCAGTCCCCAATAAACCCTGCTGCCCCGCCTCAAAGGATACCTGGAGTCAGGTAATCAATACTCTGATCAGTCCCCAATAAACCCTGCTGCCCCGCCTCAAAGGATACCTGGAGTCAGGTAATCAATACTCTGATCAGTCCCCAATAAACCCTGCTGCCCCGCCTCAAAGGATACCTTGAGTCAGGTGATCAATACTCTGATCAGTCCCCAATAAACCCTGCTGCCCCGCCTCAAAGGATACCTGGAGTCAGGTGATCAATACTCTGATCAGTCCCCAATAAACCCTGCTGCCACGCCTCAAAGGATACCTGGAGTCAGGTGATCAATACCCTGATCAGTCCCCAATAAACCCTGCTGCCCCGCCTCAAAGGATACCTGCCCTGCTAATCAATAAGATCTGTAAATCAGCCAGAATCAATCATCAGCTGATCGACTGATAAACTCTGTCTCCTTTTCTACCTGGAAACAGAATCTTTAGTGGTGACAAAAGATAAGAACTCCAACCAATAGGAAGACTGAACAGTTTTCATAAGCCCCGCCCTCCTGCTTCTCCTCGCCAATCAAACTGCTTCTGTCTCCTCAGACTGCATCTCATTGGTTTACACAACAGAATCTTTGAATTAGCCATAAATGAATCTGTAAGTTTAGATTTAAGCACCTGCTGGACCTGAAGCTGCCATCTGATGATTGATCTGAAGTATTGATTTATTGATTATTGATCTGTGTGTGTGTGTGTAGGTTCATCGTACGCCAGGAGCTCCGTGGTAACAGCAGTTAAGTTCACCATCTCTGACCAACCACAGCCCATCGATCCACTGCTGAAGAACTGCATAGGTGAGAATCTGTTTTATTGATCTGTGATCAGTAGCTCCACCACCGCTCCTTCCACAGGAAACACTCACAGCATCTCTCCATCTCTGACTTTCTGATATTGTTTCTCCTCAGGTGATTTCCTGAAGACGCTGGAGGACCCGGACCTGAACGTGCGTCGTGTTGCCTTGGTAACGTTTAACTCTGCTGCCCACAATAAACCGAGTCTGATCCGAGAGCTGCTGGACTCGGTGCTACCACAGCTGTACAACGAGACCAAAGTGAGGAAGGAGCTGATCAGAGAGGTGAGACCACACACTGACATACAGACGGATCAATATACTGATCGATCATGGTGGACAGGTGTCTGACTGTGTGTGTGTGTGTGTGTGTGTAGGTGGAGATGGGCCCGTTCAAACACACGGTGGATGACGGGTTGGACCTGAGAAAGGCTGCGTTTGAGTGCATGTACACTCTGCTGGACAGCTGCCTGGACCGGATCGACATCTTCACCTTCCTCAACCACGTGGAGGACGGCCTCAAGGACCACTACGACATCAAGGTCCGACCACACGGCAGAACACACAAATACTACCACAATTAATACTGCAATACCAGGGTCCCTCTGAAAAAGTATTGATTTCAAGAGAAGGATGTCAGGGTTTGACTTCATGCGAAACAAACAAATACTACCACAATTAATACTGCAATACCAGGGTCCCTCTGAAAAAGTACTGATTTTAAGAGAAAGATGTCAGGGTTTGACCACTGGCAAAACACACAAATACTACTGCACATCATAATACTGCAATACCAGGGTCCCTCTGGAAAAGTATCAGTTTTTAGAGGAGGATCACATGGTTCGACTTCACGCTCATGTAGTAATACTGCAGTACCAGGGTCCCTGCTGCTGCTGCTCCAGCTTACGATTGTTGTTGTTGTTGTTGTTGTTGTTGTTTTTCAGATGCTGACGTTCCTGATGCTGGCCAGGCTGTCGTCTCTGTGTCCCAGTGCTGTTCTACAGAGACTGGACAGACTGGTGGAGCCGCTGAGAGCCACCTGCACCACCAAGGTATCTCACACACACACGCTCCTCCTGTAAGTTTCTTTCCAGTGACGCCATTTTGAGCAGAAGAGTAACACCGTGTCTGTCCGCAGGTGAAGGCGAACTCGGTGAAGCAGGAGTTCGAGAAGCAGGACGAGCTGAAGCGGTCAGCGATGCGAGCCGTCGTGGCGCTGCTGACGATCCCCGAGGCCGAGAAGTCGCCGCTGATGTCAGAGTTCCAGTCCCAGATCTCGTCCAATCAGGAGCTGGCGACCATCTTCGACTCCATCCAGAGGGACTCCAGCTCTGCCAACATGGAGTCCATGGACACCAGCTAAAGAGACGGACTAACAAGTTCCCACGATGCAACATGGCACCACCCAGCTGCTGGAGCGCTAACCCTGCAGCATGTTTCCATGACAACAGGACGCAGACACACACATACACACTCACATTCCCACTCACACACACACACACGCACACACACTTGTAGTGACACACCCTCTCCTAGCGATCGATCGTTCCATGATGCATTGCACTGAAATCAGCTGATGGAAAAGAGTGGAAGAAGACTGACGTTCGGCTCACACACACGGACAAAAAGGACAAAAACAACGAACAAAAAACACAAAAAAATCCAGAAAAATAATTCCATAAGAGGCTTGGAAGCTCCTCCCACTTCCTGTTTGTTTTTCTAGTGAGGTCATCTGATTGGCTGATCTCCCTGTTCATCATCATTCTTCTCTTTTTGTTTATTTTTTTTGTTTTCGTTATTCCAGAAAGTTCAACAGGTACTGTAACCTGATTGGCCGCTGCTGAGTGACTGACAGTTGGCGTGTTAAAACTGACCAATGGGGGAAAAAACAGCCTTTCCTGCCTGAGGCTGTGGTGACCAATGGGAGAAGGGCTCGCTCTGTTTTTGCGAATGATGTAGGCAACCAATAGGATGCCCTGGGGTGACGATGGGTGGGCGGGGTTTTACTGTTTGTGGACCAATCAGCTTCTTTGTTTCCCCTGATTCAATAGACCCGCCCTCACTACCTTCACTCGTCTGAAGGAAGGGAACAGGAGAGATTATTGGACCAGGTCCGACCTGACCAGACCTGATTGGACCAGCCCTGTGTGGCTGTTGCCACGGTGACGCAGTGTGTAACACAAAGTAACCATATTCTGATCAGTGTCTGTGGTTCAGCCCGGTCAGGACCTGTTTCATTGGCCGTGCTCTAGTCTGGTTTGATCTGGTGAAACCGGGTCCAGTCTGGTTTAATCTGGTTCGGTTCGGTCCGGTCTGGTCGGGACTATCCACTGTTGTTTATCGCCCAAGAAAAATAAAGAGGTCCATTTCTGCCTGCCTTCATACTCTGATTTCTGTCTGGTTTCTTTTTGTGTCGCTGCGCTTCAAACAAACCTTCACACGTCACTCTGAGGTTCAGCTCGGTCCAAGACATGAAACTCACATTTTTAGATCCAGTGTGACTCACACTTTCTGAATAAACGTCCATTAAGCTGCTTAGAAATCAGAGAAAAAGACGCAAACAAAAACAAAGAGGGCGTTGAATCACCTGCTAACTGCTGCTGCTGTTGACTCCTGAATAATGAAGACCATACTGTTAGCAGTCCAGACTGGTCGTTATGGACGGTGACAGGCCGGGGATAGCTGGTTAGCATGCTATTAACATGCTCTGCAACACAGTAATAGACGTAATAACATCGACACTGTTACTCCTTCACATTCTGTTGATATTTTTATTGAAGCTTTGAATGTTTTCAACCCAAATTTTTACATATTGCATCTTTAACCTGCTAAACATGAGCATGTTAGCATTTAGCTCAAAGCAAGTGGTGGCTGAAGACTCTTCAAGATGTAAGATGAGATAAAACTTTATTAATCTGGAAGGAAATTGCAGTACGATATGATCATACCAGTGGTGGATCAGGTACTTAGATCCTGAAGTAAAAGTAGCAGTTTCACAAAGTAAAAAATACTCCAGTTCAAAATGTATTCAAAGTATCAAAAGTAAAAGTACTCTATGTGCAGACGAATTACCCCTGTGCGTGCTATATTTCTATATTTAATTTTATTGGTTAATTCTGACTGATTTCACTGTTGTTTTTGGTTGAAGTGGAACTAATTTAAACTATTTTAAATACAGTTTGGTAATTTATTGAAACGTACCATATTTTAAGTTGAGTCTGGTATGTAAATAAAGCTGTGAAATACACAGTAGAGTATAAGCAGACAATAGTGTCGGTGTAACCTGAAACGTGTGGACAGCTTCAGTAGTAGAAGTATAATCAGGAGCAGCAGAGGGAGCCAGAATACACTCAGAGAGTCCATCCTGCCCTGAGCGTGGCCTCTCAGGCTCGTCTTGTTTACCTGACAGTCTGAATTCAGGACACACTCCGAGGTTAGAATTACACTAAACCACTTCCTGTTCAGTGGTGGAGCTCCGCTGTGATTGGCCGTTTCAATGAGGCAGAAACTCATTAGAGAGCAAACAAAACGACCGCGGCTCGCTCAGCTGGTCTCCTAGCAACAGCTGAATTGATGAGTTTGTGTTGCAGGCCGGCTGATCATTGACATGCTGATGATTTCTCCTCTTTGAGGTCCACTGATGTTTTCTCTGCTGTGAACCTGTGAGCGTCCACAGACCGAGATCATCACTATCGAGCTTTAGTAACAGGAAACGTTCTCATAACAGGACGACAGACAGGAAGGAGTTAAATAAGACGAGAGCTGTTTATAGACGAGAAGTGTTTCTGTTTGAGCTAAAAGAGAACAGAAACCCAGCTGGTCAGGTGGGAGGCAGCAGAGTTTCACTTCACCTGTCCCACCCTCAGCTGCTCTGGTTCGTCCTCAGCGCTCTCTTTGGGTCGTACTCAGAGACGAAGCCGTAAAAACGCAGTGTGAGCGACCTGCTCAGCCGCAACCAGCAGGCACAGTCAGAGACGAGCTGGTGAACACAGAGCAGCGTTCAGCAGCTAAACATGTTTCCTTCAGCAGTTTGCTAACTTCAACATGTCCTGTTGTCTGTGCTGCTGCCCCCAGGAGGCCAGAGAAATCAGTTATTGATCATTTAAATGATCCCAAATTTGTTCCAGACATTTTTACCTTTCTAACTTACAGAATATCTCCTGAACTAAAGTACAATCAATCAGATTTTCTTCCACACACAGACAGATGTCAACAAGTATTGACAGACTATGTTTAAATAAATCATCAGTGTACGGTCAGATTAATGAACCGGTCAAGGTGATGGCGCTTGTTGTCCCCTTGTGCAGAACTTGCCTGACATTTATCACGTTTTTAAGTTTTCTTCAGTTTTAAACTAATCCAGTGATCGCTGTCTGCACGTCCATGAATGCGCTGCACACAGGAGCTGCTAACAGCTAATTCGGCTCACTTTTAACACCAAAATGATGTAAACTCATATTAGCTCAAGTTGTAGCCAACAGCATAACTCACTTTAAAGGTGCAATATGTAAGAATTTTCTACACTAATCAAATAAGCTGCAGCATATCTCCAGAGTAACCGCTAACAGCACGGTTAGCCATCATAACATCATCATCCTGAATAAACTCCAGAAATCAACTTAGAGAGCAGAAAAAAAGATGCTCTTTTTAGTGCAGAACTTGCTTGAGAATCAACACGTTTTTAACTTTCCTTCAGTTTTAAAGTAATCCAGTGACAGATGTCGGTACATCTACAGGAGCACTGCAAACAGGAACTGCTAACTGCTAATTCGGCCAAAATGATGTAAACAAATATAAGTTGTAGCCGACAGAATAACTTCCTTTAAACCTTATGAATTCATTCTCAAAACAAACAGGGGCAGCCGCCGTCAGCACAGGAGCTTTGGACCGCGGCTGTTATTCCTTCACGTTCTGTTGATAATTGAAGATTAAATGAATAGTGTTTGGATTTCTGGTCATCAGTGTCTTGAAAAACAATCATACATCAACAACAACACACTAAATGACTTGTTTATCTCTCAAAGATAAATTCAAAATGTTCTTTGGGTAATTAGAGAACATAGATTTTATGTTTTATTTTTTTTATTGGGCATTTTAGTGACGACAGTGAAAATAAATACAGCTGCAATAATTTGTCACAATTAAACTATAAACCCAGCTGACATATCAAAGATAATTAAGTTTGACCATCACAAAAAATAAGAATATTGATTTTATTTGAGCGTAAAGTGAGAAAACTTTTATTCCTGAGATTTAAAACATGACAGGACGAAGTCATGAGGACCTTCGGGACAGAAAGCCTTCGTCTGTTGGTTTGTGAGCAGGATTACACAAAACTCCTCAACACACTTGGATGAGTCTCGGCCCAGAAATGAACTTTTGTCTCATTCTCATCAACACCCAAAAGTTTGGCCTCAGTAAAAGTTGTCACTGAGTGTTTCTGGATTAAATGACTTCCAGCAGTAACACACTTTTACTAAAGACCGTAAGTTTGATTGGAGTTCACATATAGAGGAAGTGTGTGTCAGTGAAAGGGAAGCTGGTTGGGCGGGGGCGCCTCTATTCTTGGTGACTCCTTCCTGTCTGGGTGTGGCTTCACAACACTGTATCTCTGACTGTAGTAAACACTGCTATGTATGTGTGTGTGTGTGTGTGTGTGTGTGTGTGTGTGTGTGTGTGTCTCGAGGCGTGTTCCCATCAACACGCTCCGACACGCTCGCTTGCGCTCTGACTCTGCATTAACACCCACACACACTCACTGAGCTCTGTAGTTTCTTAATGTCCGGTTCTCTTCGTCGACCTCAGGAGCCGCTCTGACCTTTGACCTCCAGTGTGAGCAGACCTTCTTATAGTGACATCACATGACATCATCAGCAACAAAAACACATAACGAGACACAATGCACGACCAGTTTGGCAGAAGTTTACAGAGAGGTTCACACCTTTACACCGACCTCGCCTCCAGTGACCACACTGATCAGATCTCACCGCCCTACAAACACGTCCATCACCAGGACAAACAGGATGTTGGTTACACAAAGACGGAAAGAAGTTCATGTAGAACATCTGCTGAATTTACAAGAAGGCCCAGATAATGAAGAATCAGTCAGAGACAGAGTTTCACAAAGTTTATAAAGTGTCTCCAACTCAACAACTCATTAAATTGAGCGTTTTTTAAAGGGAGTCTGGGGACTTTCTCCACGGGGACAAAAAAGTCGCCTATACTGGTTACTTTTTAGTGTATTTGTAAAATGTGACATGTTTAGATCAATAAAATGTTTCTTCTTCCATAAATTGAGTGTAAATGGTGAAATCAGTGTAAACAGTGTGTTCAAACAGCTGCTAAATGTTGGCAGGTAAGACTTTAGCACTTTAGACACAGAAGCAGACAGGCTGGTACAGCCATGCTGCCACAAACTGACACTTTCTACAAGGAAACAAACAACTTACTGTTTTCATTTAATGCTGAATTTACAAGAAGGAGACAATGATTCAGACTTTGTTGAAAAAATCCCCCACAAGCTTTTTGTCGAGGGAACCAGAGTGATGCTAACTTTCAGGTTGGCCTCCAAAAAACCTCTTTATATCCAGATCCCTTCAATTGATTCTATGATGTTTTTCTCTTATGGCTTCATATTTATTTTTAAATAATAATAATAATAATAAAAAAAAAAAATAAAAAAAATAAAAAGATTTATTTTTCATTTTATTTTGAATCTGACCTGGGACCTCTGAGCAAGGCAGCAGTGGAGCCTGCAGCTGCGTCACGCTGCTGCCTTCAGGTCAGACAGTAAAAGTGACGCTCAGTCAGTTTCTGTCTCAGGACTTCATGTTTCTGTGCAGGAAGCCGGAAGCAGCTGAGCGCGAGGCTCAAACGTCACAAGAACAAAAAGAGCAGATGAGCCAAGACGTGACGAAGTACGAGCGAGACAGGAAGGGAGGTTGGACTGCATTCAAAATAAAAGCATGACACGAATGCCCAAACTGTCAGAAAATAGTGTTAAAGCAGTTTCTGTGTGAGAAACAGTGCAGCTTCTGCTCTGTAGTATCTGTGGAAGCTTTATAGGTGTTAGAGAAGTCATGAAAACCTGAACAAAACATTTTGAATGGATTTTTTGGGGGGTTAGGTTTTAACGCACACTAATTTTCCTGTAATGGAAACATCAGTGAGGCTTTTATTTTGAACATTTTGTGAGGAAATCAGTACCTTTGTCTGTTTTATTTTGTGTCTATTAATAAGTTGAACTTAATTTTAATTCCAGGGCTTTATAATAGAGTCATACACCAGGACTGTCAGGACTTTATTTTGAAAATTGAGACTGGACGTTGTTTTGAATTACTGTAAATCTCTGATTTCTGCCATTTTACCACCAGCACTTTAGATTTAATTTTACAAATTAATATGTATTTAAATTTTTACTTCACACTTCCCCTAGGGCTTTTATTCTGAAAGTGTGAAGTAAAAGTTCTGCTGTTTCTTCATCTAAATAGATTAATATATGCATCAAAAACTCTTTATTTGGAAAACATGAACCCAAAACTTGAGTACTGTGAACATGAAATTGACTCTTTTCATTGAATTTAGTAGTTTGACTACTTTAGTAGTACAATATTACTGTCAGCATAGAGTAATAAATTATTTATTACACTGCTTTTTAGTTACTTTAAAAAAAGCCCAAATAACCTTTATAGAACAATTAAATAGATGTCTTTAAATAAAGGAATGGTCCTGGACTCAGGGATGAGCAGGCAGAGGATCACAGTCTGATATAAATGCTTTTAATTGTAGGCTCAGTCGTATGAAACACAGCAGACCTAAACCTTCTATAATGTAACTTACAGTGCGCTTCATCATGAGGCTCATTTCAGTCACAGAGACTGAACACAGAACTTAAAGGCCCGGCTGTATTAAACACACAGAGCCTATATTAATACGGTCATGTTGGTGTGGATGAGCTCTTAAAAAACAAAACAATAAACGCTTCATGGCACGACAAAGCTGTAGTAATACATTACTGAAATATTATTAGTAATGCGTTATAATGCTCCATTTCCGCCTAAAAGTTATATATCACTGCAACACTGTCCACCTTTAAGCAGCAAACATTTTCTCACATTTAATTTCGACTCAAAATATTGTTTTTGCGTTTTTTAAAGGGTTTTATTTTGAAAGAATCGACAGGAAACGCTTGCGTTCACCGCGTCGCGCTTGACGTCAGAGCAGGGCGACAGCAGGAGGGAGCGGCTCTGGTAGAGCGACATCCACACAGAGTGGGAGAGAGAGAGAGAGAGAGAGCAGCGGAGCGGACGGGTGGATGACTGTGAGTACCGCTTCCTTTCTCTCTTTCCTCTCTTTTCCTCTTTTCCTCCCTTTTCTCTTCTTTCTTCCCTCCATCATGTCGATGTAGCTTCACCCGGGACGGACCGGGACATATCGGGACAGACGGACGGGGAGGGAGGGAGGCAGACAGGCCGGTGCCGTGCCGTGCCGAGCTGGGCTGGGTTTGCGGAAGCGACCGGCGGACAGACAGACGGACGGAGCGGCAGACAGACAGGAGCTCCGTTAGTGAGAACGCTGTTTACACGAGCGGCAGACGGGCAGCGGGCTCGCATCATGGCGGCTGCGTGTCCGCCTCGCGCCCGCTAACGTGTCTGTGTTCCTGCTCGCGGGTCGCCTCCGCTCCTCCGGGCAGCGGGGCCTTGTGCCAGAGCGTGCCGGGCGGGGAGCGTTCTGAGGCGGCCACATAGCTGCGGAACTCCCGCTGCTCTGCCGGAGAAACAAGAGAGGAAGTAACTTGTTAGAAACTGCGGAGCGGAGGAGTCTGGAGGGACCTGTCTGCCGCTCCGTCTGCCTGTCTGTCTGCCTGCCTACCTGTCTGTCTGTCTGACTGTAGTGTAGAGACAAGGCTTGGTTTTATTCCTCTGCTGTTGTACTGTCAGCAACAAACACACACACACACACACACACACACACACACTGAGTATTGACAGGCCCCACCTAGTTCTGGTTGACTCAGGGATCTGTGTGTGTGTGTGTGTGTGTGTGTGTGTGTGTCCATCTCTCTCCTCCACCAACTTTACTTTAGTAGATTAACATCATGCTGCATTCGGGTGCCTGCTGGAAAAAGCAGAACTAGACACCTTGTGAACTTAATATAGGAGGTGAGCAGCAGGCTGAGCCTCGAGGTGCTGAGCTCGGTGATACATCATTATAATACTGAGCGTGGAGTGTGACTAGATTGTGTCTCGATAGCTTAAAAGAGGTCACGTAACTTCCTCTCCACATTTCTGTGAGTATTTGATTGTTTAACGTCTGGAGAAATGATGTGCCTTTTATTATTTACAGCTTTCTTTCTCTGTCTTTTGTGTAAATATCCTTTAAATGCATCAGTAATCATCTGGACGAGTGTTTCACAGCCCTTCTACCTTGTGACTCCTTTAAACAGGCCTCAGTTCATCAATTACTCAACGAGAAGGAAATTAATTGGCAGCTGTTTTGATATTCAGTTAACATGTCAGTTGTATTCGAAGCAAAAATGTGAGAATCTGCAGATTTTCTTTGTCTTTTGTGATTACAAACTGAATATTTTGTGGTTTTGGACTGTTGGTCGGGTTAAACAAAGAATCTGTTGACATCACGTCACACTGGGATGTTATAAAGGGGATTTTTCACTATTTTCTTTATTGTCAGATTAATAATCATCACTTGAAGCCTGAAAAAAGACATTTTGGGGCTAAGAGACATTTTGAATGAGAACCTTGTGTATGCCAGATCAGCTAAAGACAGATTTAAGTGGCTTCTTGTTAGATTAGATTCAGATCTTAAAAAACAGAAACATGTTTTCTTTCTCCAGTTTTTTTTACACTGTTAATCATCTTGTCTCTCAAAATAATAAATAAATAATAAATAAAAAATATAATTTAATCGCACCGGATCATATGCATCAATATTGAGTAACCTGATCAAATGTATCATGTTATCTTTCAGATATCAATATCAGCCTGACAATCACACGGACGAGATTCAGCACTGTGTAGTTTGTTACAGGGGTGGGCAAAATAACAGGAACACCTCAGCATATCAGCTCTGCATTAAATCCTCCCTCAGCAGAACTCGTAATGTTCAGTTTATTATCAGTTACTATCAATATATTAGAACGTACAGAGCCACAGATGTAAATATTTTCTGTTTTTCTTCGTCTTCGATGATTGTAGACTTAATATTTTTGACATGAAGACGTCAACTTGGTCTCTGAAAATGTGATTTGACTATTTTCTGGCAGTTTAGATGAAATAATTGATAAAATAATTGTCTTTTTAGCCATGATAGTCGACTTCCTGCGTTTCCTGAGTTTTATTTATTGAAGACTTTAATCTTTTGACGGACTGAAACATTATCTTGAGCAGAGTGATATACTGTCGGTGATGAACCTGCAGATTAACTTCTCAGTTGAATGATTAAATGTTCAGTCTACAAAATGTAAGAAAAGACGCCTACTGTCAGACAGAAATGTCAGCTCGTTACACTCTGATCACGTAATGTAACTTTAAAGTAAAACTTCGTAATAAATGAATTAACTCCAATTAATTAACAGACCAAACAAACAAACAAACAAACTATAAGTTGCCGTCCTCGCAGGTCTGGACTCTTCTGACCAACAGCTTAACATGTCAACAGATTCAGTTTATTCTCTCGTTTACATTTCATTATGTGCAGATACAAACATACGTAGGTTTTGTTGATGGTGTTGTTTCTGTATGTTGAATGCATTGATGTGATTTTGTTTGAATTGTGACTTTCTTTCATGAAAAAGGCAACAAAGAGTTGAAGGATGAATATTCAGTTTATTATCATATAAAGCAACAAAGGCAGGAGAGCTGGATCCAGACAATATTTGTCATTTTTGTTTGAAGAATGATGAATTGATTATAAAAACTTTACGATTGTTATTGTCTCATAGTTTTACACGATGTGGAGCTAAAAATCCTGAATGTGTCTCATTTTGCAGTTTCTCTCTGTTGTGGTGTCCAGTTGAACTTGCTGTTGTTTAAGTCTAGTTTCTTTACAAACTGAGCCTCTGACTGTTCGTAAGACAGAACAGCCTGTTTTATAACCTTTAATGTGAATATTTTCTGGTTTTCTTCGTCTTCGATGATCGTAGACTTAATATTTTTGCCAACAAGACGTCAACTTGGTCTCTGAAAATGTGATTTGACTATTTTCTGGCAGTTCAGATGAAATAATCAATCTTTTAATTGATAAAATAATTGGCTTTTGCCACCATAGTCGACTTCCTGCTGTTAACAGAGTTACCAGTCAGTGAACTCAGCACAAGAACTGTCCTCATACATCAGATATGTGAATGTAGTAACAAGACAGTTGATCTAGTCTGAGATGTGACAGATAAAACTTGTCGTTGTTCCTGTAGAGAGACATGTAGAGAAGTATACATGCTGTGTAAAGTGTTGCCAACAGTCAAAACCACAAAGATCGTATCAGCCGACTCAGAGCCTATTGGCCTTTTTTAGCTCCTAGTTTTGGTTCACCACGTTTCTGTCGGGTTCAGTGTCAGCTGTTTGAATCCATCGAACTCTGATAAACTCACCGTACACCACCTGCTAACAGCAGGGCGACACAGTCACAGACCAGCTGGTGAACGTAGTGGAGTGTTCAGCAGCTAAAGAGACAGACATTTACCTCAGAAGTTGGTGGAGACCAAAAACAGAGCTAAAAGAGAGGAAGGATGGCGAGACCCTTTGTGTTCATTCGCCCCAAACAGCAAGAATACTTTATTGTACATTAGCCGTAAGCTAGTGAGCAACAGCACACATCGAGGGTGTGTGTGTGTTTGAATTGAGGTGAAGCTCTGAGTGAAGTCAGCACTCAGCAGAGACTCTGGTTCTGGTTCTGGTTCTGGTTCTGTCTCTTCAGGCGTTAAACAGTCATCTCTGAGCTCTGTTGCGTTCTGGTGTTTATTCCTCCAGAGCTCTCGGGTCACTGAGGTGTAGGCGGAGTCATCGGGAAGGTTAGAGAGGCGACGCTTTCACAGTTGGTGTGAGACTTTTTGCTCATCTAGCAGGTTCTCCACCCCTCGTCACACTCGCCCGATGCCGCCTCAGGTTGTGACTTCCTGTGATTGCCTGAACTCGCCCGGACTCGTTGCTTCAGTGGCGCGAGCTCTTTTCAGACCTCCAGGCGTTGAAATCCACCTCGAGTGATGCATTCACTGACTCACAGCTGGACAGCTTAAACTCAAGATAAACGCCTTCATTCATAGTCATGCATCAGGATTACAGTCAGATAGAGATAATCAGTTCATAAACACAGATGTGTGAAGGCAGATCGTGAGGAACATGTTGCAATGATGACTGACTGTGTGAACGGCTCTCTGGACACATAATGATATGTAAATACATTTCATTTTGCAGTGGTGTAAGACGTGCTCCAGATATACTTCAGTAAAGTTGTGAAAAGGTTGTTTTAAATTCCTAAAAATGTACATAAAGGGGACTTTATGTACATTTACAGTGTATTTTGGCATTTTTATGGTGTTTCAGATTTTTGAACCGCACTGTTTGACAAATATTTTTTGAGAAATAACTTAATTTTGTGCTCAAAGTTTGGATAGACAGATGGATAAACGCAAATTTACTTTCAGACATGTGAAAACAAAACTGTGCGATCACTGTCCCTGCCCCTGAGTCCATGCTAATGCTAATGACTGGAGGTGGGCTTTAAGTAATGAACAGGTGTCATCAGCAAAATGTGACAGTATCTGATCATTAATGGATTATGAGCCGTAACGCAGCCGAGACTTGATCTGACTTCCTCCTTCGATGCTGTAATAATTACTACGGCCACTAGAGGTCGCCACCTGACGGCACCAAACGCAAATATGGCTCGTAATAAGCTGCTTTCACAGTCGACTTTTAGAGTCGTTTTGCAGATGAGGACGGGTGTAATAACGAGGTGAATGACCCGTCAAGATTTCAAAATATCGAGATATATCGTGTGTCGCGATAATATCAGAATATTATCTTTAAGGCCGTATCGTCCTGCAGGCAGTGTCTGGGTACTTCAGGACTGTTCAGGTGGTTGTTTAGGTGTTTCTAGTGAAGCCGTGTGTCAGATATCATATTTCACGTGAGAACATTAATTAAACTTGTGTTCTTGTCATTTTTAGGGCGACTCGGCCATTTTGAATTCTGTTAACTGGTGTTTCATGTAATAACTGAATTAAAGCAGCTCATCACGTCACTCACACACGTGTTCGCGCTCCTGCCGTCCTTATTGGGCAAAAACTAAGGATTCTGGGTAAAATAACACACTGGAAAAATGACAGAGAGAGACACACACTTATCTCATCACCATGGTAACCTTGGCAGACCCTTATTAACAGGGATGTGTGTGTGTGTGTGTGTGTGTGTGTGTGTGTGTGTGTGTTGTTGTCTCCGTCATGTTGCTTCTTGTTGCTGCAACGACACGGCGAGGCATGACTGGTATGCACACACACACGCACACACACACACACACACACACACACACACACACACACACGCACACACACACACAGGGGCGCATAGCAACAGTAACCAGGAAGGATTCCACAGTTGTGACATCAACGCCAGCTGTGTGATCACGTGACCTCTCTGTTTTTATTAACTCACCCAGATGCATGCTGGGTAATTATTACCTCCCAATGAGAGAGAGGAAATCTTTATCTGTGTGTGTGTGTGTGTGTGTGTGTGTGTGTGTAATTGATAGTTTTACAGCTCCAGGTGCGTTGTAGTAGCAGGCGGAGCTTATCTAAACGCTGCTCTGTGATTGGCTGCTGATGTCTAATCTCTCTCTCCCTCTCTCTCTCTCTGTCTCTCTGTGTCTCTCGCCCAGCAGACAGACAGTCAGGATGCGTGAATACAAACTGGTTGTTTTAGGATCAGGAGGAGTCGGCAAGTCAGCTCTGGTGAGTTTCAAACACACAACAGACTCACAACAACAGAGAGTGTGTCTCCTGACATGTACTGTGTGTGTGTGTGTGTGTGTGTCACAGCCTCAATCTTCCTCTGTGTCATAGAGATCCATTAAAAACATCAATGAGACACACTGTTGTTCCTTCATCACCATGAACACACACACACACACACACACACACACACACACACACACACACACTGTGCTTTATTTTGACTCAGTCACTCATAACTGTTTCATAACAGATTATTTTACGTTGGCCTTGCTAACGAGCATCCTGCTGTAATCTGTAACTGTAATATATTTTTTATTGTATTTTTTTCCTCTGATTGTCAATAAATTGGTTAAATTCTTAACAGCGATTCATCGATTAATGATTAATCATTAACATCCCTAACTACTGAGCAGATGAATCTGTCAGCTGTAGGATTAACGTCGGAGTCAGAACAGTAACGGTACTAAAACAAAGTTTTGTTTGTTTCAACATCATGTTAAGGTTATTAATCGTACACAAACAGATATAACATCTAACCGTCATGCATCCTGCAGACAGCTGTGTTTCACTTTTAAAACAAACACACACACCAGCCTCTCGACAGGTCGAGCTCTTTAGACAGAGTCAACAACAAATCAAAGTTCCTTGTAGCTGCTTTAAATACAATATTAAACACATTTCCTCAAAATTTGAATTACAGTTGAAACACTGGTATGTTTGTGAGGATTTTGAGAGCCACAGACAGGAAGTGTTGAGAGACAGACTAACATGCTGTTGGTTTTATTCTGTTGTCATGAAACTTAGTGCCAATAAGAAATAATAAAAGGTGACATAAAGAAAATCTGGATGAAAAGTTTTTCTGTCTTTTGATATTTCTTCTCACTAAAGCTGTCCTGTCATGAACAACACAAACAACACAGAACAAATATAAACCAGCTTTTACCGTTTGTGTAAATTCAGAATATGTTTTGTAGCCACAGTTTGAGACACTTGAAATAAAAACCCTGAAGTTCTGCTGCAAAGAGAAGAAAGTTGTGTTGAGAGGACGAGTTCGTCTGAAGGTTTAAATCTGAACCAAGTTACACGTTTTCACTCAGTTTTCCTGAAAGACGGATGCAGACTGATGTCACTCTGTTTTCCTGTTCGCACACACACACACACACACACACTGGTACACGTCTCACTACAATGAAGTGCTTTACTCCAGATGATATAATGGAGACGTGTCAGTGTGTCACATTAATTCCATTCTAATGACTTCCAATAGAACAGAGCTCCATTAACACTACTGGCCTACTTCTATTTATCTCACTGCCTGTCTGTCTGTCTCACTGCCTGTCTCACTGTCTGTCTCACTGCCTGTCTGTCTCTCTGTCTCCAGACTGTCCAGTTTGTTCAGGGGATCTTCGTAGAGAAGTACGACCCGACGATAGAGGATTCCTACAGGAAGGTAAGACAGCTCCAGCCTGTCTGTCTCTCGTGACGGTTCATTTGAGTGATGTGTTGTCTGAATGCTAATGTTAGCTGCTAATAGGAGTGGGCAGTCTTCTTAAAGTAGCAATAGACATTCCCTCCTCCCAGTGTTTCCCTGTGGTGTTACTGCTAGCAACAGCGTTAGCAAACTGGCTACCGCTAACTTTACAAAAGAAAAACAACTGTTAGAATCCCAGTTTGACCCACAAACCCTGATCTCAGTGCTGTGAACAGTCGGTTGGTTAGTTGTTTTGGTTGACTGGTTTGTTGGTTGGTTGGTTGTTCGGTTGGTTGGTTGATTGGTTGGTTGGTTAGTTGTTTTGGTTGACTGGTTGGTTGGTCGGTTGGTTGTTCGGTTGGTTGGTTGATTGGTTGGTTTGGTTGGTTGGTTGGTTTGGTTGGTTGGTTGGTTGTTCGGTTGGTTGATTGGTTGGTTGATTGGTTGGTTGGTTTGGTTGGTTGGTTGATTGGTTGGTTGTTTGTTCGGTTGATTGGTTGGTTGGTTGGTTGATTGGTTGGTTTGGTTGGTTGGTTGTTCGGTTGGTTGATTGGTTGGTTGGTTGATTGGTTGGTTGGTTGGTTGGTTGTTCGGTTGATTGGTTGTTTGGTTGGTTGGTTAATTGGTTGATTGGTTTGGTTGTTTGGTTAGTTGTTCAGTTGGTTGATTGGTTGGTTGGTTGTTTTGTTGATTTGTTGGTTTGATTGGTTGGTTGGTTGATTGGTTGGTTTATTGATTGGATGGTTGATTGGTTGTTTTGTTGATTGGTTGGTTGGGTTGGTTGGTTGATTAGTTGATTGGTTGATTAGTTGATTGGTTGGTTGATTAGTTGATTGGTTGTTTTGGTTGGTTGGTTGGTTGGTTTGTTGGTTGGTTGGTTGCTTGATTGGTTGGTTAATTGATTGGTTGGTTTGGTTGGTTGATTAGTTGATTGGTTGTTTTGTTGATTGGTTGTTTTGTTGATTGATTGATTGATTGATTGATTGGTTGATTGGTTGTTTTGTTGATTGATTAGTTGGTTGGTTGATTGGTTGACTGGTTGTTTTGTTGATTGCTTGGTTGTTTTGTTGATTGATTGGTTGGTTGGTTGGTTGGTTGTTTTGTTGATTGATTAGTTTGTTGGTTGGTTGGTTGGTTGGTTGGTTGTTATGTTGGTTGGTTGGTTGGTTGGTTGGTGTGTTGGTTGGTTGGGCCTTGGCAGAGGTATGCGCTCTACTGAATGCCATTCTAATGTTAGAGGTGTTTTGATGAAGACAGAGGTCTCACTCTCTCTATCTGTCTCTCTGCAGCAAGTCGAGGTCGATGGACAGCAGTGTATGTTGGAGATCCTGGACACAGCAGGAACAGTAAGACCTGCCCGTCTGTCTGTCTGTCTGTCTGTCTGTCTCTCTGACTGTCTCTCTGACCACCTGTCTGTCTGTCTCTGACCTGTAGGAGCAGTTCACAGCGATGAGAGACCTGTACATGAAGAACGGTCAGGGCTTCGCTCTGGTTTACTCCATCACGGCTCAGTCCACCTTCAACGACCTCCAGGACCTCAGAGAGCAGATCCTCAGAGTGAAGGACACCGAGGACGTACGGCACACACATACACACACACACACACACACACACACACACACACACACACACCTCGGACACACCTGTCAGTATAGCGAGCCAGAGCAGTGATGTCACTTCCTGTCAATCTGTTTCTCGCTCCAGTTTAACTGAGGGAGGAAACTTCTGCTGAAAATGGTTTATTAATACAAAGAGCTAAAAACTGTGTAAATGACGACACCTGCTGGCAACTCTTGGGACTGAATTTATTTAGAAAGACTAAATGCTCTCTACCTGCCAACGTTAGCAGCTGATGTTTGTGAACACACTGATCCGCAACCACAACATCACCAGACTCCCTTAACAAATTGCTCAAATTTAAGAGTTGTTTCATGAGGAGAAACTTAACAAACGTAGTGAAACTCTGTCTCTGACAGACTCTGAATCATTGTCTCCTTGTTGTAAATTCAGCATTAAATGAAAACAGTAAGTTGTTTGTTTCCTTGTAAAAAGTGTCAGTTTGTGGCAGCATGGCTGTACCAGCCTGTCTGCTTCTGTGTCTACAGTGCTAAAGTCTTACCTGCCAACATTTAGCAGCTGTTTGAACACACTGTTTACACTGATTTCACCATTTACACTCAATTTATGAAAGAAGAAACATTTTATTGATCTAAACATGTCACATTTTACAAATACACTAAACAGTAACCAGTATAGGCGACTTCTTTGTCCCCAGACTCCCTTTAAAAACACTCAATTTAGTGAGTTGTTGAGTTGGAGACACTTTATAAACTCTGTGAAACTCTGTCTCTGAATAATTCTGACTTATTTGTTCCTTCTTGCTACAAAACATATAAATGTTTAACATATGAAATGTGAACTCAGTGATAGTGACTGTGGAGACTCGGTGGTGTTGCAGGTTCCAATGATCCTGGTTGGAAATAAGTGCGACCTGGAGGTGGAGCGTGTGGTGGCCAAAGAGTCCGGCATCGGCCTCGCCCGCCAGTGGAACTCCTGCGCCTTCCTGGAGACCTCAGCCAAGAGCAAGATCAACGTGAACGAGGTGACCACGCACACACACACACACACACACACACACACACACACACACACACACATGCACACTCTCTGCCTGCTTGTCTTTGTCCTGAGCCTGTAGATGTTTCGCCTCACGTACTGATGTAAATATCTGTGTTTGTGTGCAGATCTTCTATGACCTTGTGCGACAGATTAACAGGAAGAGTCCAGTTCCTGGGAAAACTCGCAAAAAGTCCACCTGTCAACTTCTCTAATGACAGGTAGGTGTTTATTCTACACACACACACACACACACACACACACACACACACACACACACACACACATTATTCGACAAACTTGAAACTTTTCTTCTCTCTCCAGTTTTCTGCTCACCTGACCGACAACAAACCAACCAATCACACCACATCTTCCAGCTGGCCACGCCCCTTTAACACAACCATGTCATCATCAACATCGGCCACCTCTGACCTCTGTTCCCGTGACGACCACATCTGCCATCCCCTCACCACACTGTCTGACGGAGACGGTTGCCTTGGAAACATTAAACCAAACATCATAAGACTGCAGCGGCGGTGATGATGATGATGATGATGATGATGATGATGAAGAGGAAGATGATGATGATTCTGCCGTTGCAGAAACGGGGGCTGTCCAAACAACTGCTCAAATTTAAACCACAGTTCCCATCATGCTCTCTGCTTGGCCATTTTGCGCTGGGGAGTGGCTTCTTGCTTTTAATTTTGAATGTTTCTTTCTTTCCTTCGACTTATTTTCCAGCAGTCCTGAGCCACACACACACACGCAGTCTGACCACGCTGCTGTCGGCCATGTTGTGGCCACGATTACCCTGGTGATGTCACAGCTCATTAACATGGCCGACTTTGTGTGTGTGGCTCTGGTCGAACCTGTGGATCCATACAGTGGTTAATATACAGTGATTATTATTATGTTTCTGTGTGAAAAGATATAAAAGTCATTTAATATTTTTGTTCTTGATTTTGGGGGTGGGGGGGGTGAGGGGGCGCAGCAGGTCGCGCAGTCAGCTCACTGCACTGATAGCTTTGAGCTAATTTAAGTTAGCTAAAGGCTACAGGAGTGAATTGGCAATATTCTGAAACAATGCTAACTATCCAAATTTGCTAGTTGTTTAATGTTAGCTTGGTTAGCATATTTTGAAAGAAGTTAAAGTGTACTTAGCTAATGTAGTTATGGGCTGCCTTATTAGCCTAGCAGCAAATTATGCTGTTTGTGTGATGTTAGTGTTATTAGCATATCTCCAAAGAAACTGATGGCAGCTGTTAGCTAAGGGCTAGCTCCTAGTCTCAGCAGCAAATGCATTGGCATTGTTAAAAGGGAATGCTAACTATGCTAACACTTTGTTGGCATTTTCTTAAAGAATGTTTACTTACAGCTGTGGGCTACCTTGTTAGCAAAGCCGCTAGTAAAATACATTCATTCACACTGAAACAAATGGATGGTGGCTGCAGTGAGTTAGCTTGTCAGCTAGTTACGAGTTAGCTTGTCAGTTAGGAATGAGATAAGTTGTGGGCTAGCATGATGCTAACAGCCAATGTAATATACTGTATGTGACATGTTGTAAGGGGTGTTAACAACGCCACGATCTCAAAGACACAAACAAAAAAGTTAGAAAAAAGATAAAAATGCTAACATGCCTGTTTATGCTGTTTGTTGTGGGCTAGCTTAATGGCTAACAGCCAATGTAATATATTTGCTATGTTGTGAGGGGATGCTAACAATGCTAAGATCTCAAAGAAACAAATAAATGATAGCTGCGTCCTAATTTGTTAGCGTAACGGCGCGGTGAGCTGACTCTAGATCTGCTGCTCAGGGCGGACATGTTGCCTTTTGACAGCAGACTCACACTGGTCCAGTACCTTATGTGTGTGTGTGTGTGTGTGTGTTTGTGAGTATGTGTTTTTGTGTGTGTGAGTGTAAGTGAGCTGCATAACAACAGTGAACCAGGCCAGTTTCTGTAATGACCTATTTGGCCCGGGGGGATTGGGGGTGGGGGGTTGTGTTATATTTACTGAACAGGGCCCGCAGGTGTTGTTTTTGTATTATTAACCATATTATTACCTGATTATTAATGTTATTAACACAACACATCTGAGAGGGAAACACTGAATTACTGGTCTTGTTGGTCAGCACTCCTTTAACTGATTAAACCATCCAGGTATGGAGGCTCAAACTCGGCCTCCGTATCCATGTTTTGGTGTCGTATTTCATGCTAACAGTTAGCTCAAAGCTAACATGTTAATGATTTAGCATGGCGTACCGCTGACTCATGGATGGTTTCAGTGTCAGTAAAGTTAAAAAACTCGGTGTTTCTTTTTGACAGTAGCACGGCTGAGACCAACCAGAGGAGGTTGAAGCTGAAGCCCCGCCCCCTCGTGCATTGGGGGCGTGGCCTGTGAAGCAGCAGCCACAGAGAGCCTTTGAATATCTGTCTTCTGTTTGTAATGTGAGAGTGGTATCCCCACAGACTCAGTATGTTGGACCAGTGACCTCTGTGAGTACTGCTGTGCACGGTGTTGTACTATCGGGAGTACTGCAGTACTGCGTGGTACTGCTGTCAGTATTCTGGTTCTCCTCAGTACGTTCAGTCATGTAGCATGTTGATGTTTCTGTCAGTCTGATCTCCAGGAGGTGCTGCGACAGTTTGCATGCCGAGCAGAAGCTTCCCGGTGAAAGGTCCGTCTGCAGCCGGGGCGGGGCACTCCTGTTAGCATTAAACCGTTAGCATGCTAACAAAAAGAAAGGCTAACGTTATGATGATTCCTATTGAGACTTTTAGGGCAGCAGCTGCGTGCTGACGGCACACATTTCAAGCGCTCTGTTAGTTTTTACGAGAGGAAAGACTTTCAGGATTAACTAGTTAATTATCAGTATTTGTAGTTTGTGACACTGTGATGTAATCGTAAAGAAATATGAGGACGTTTTAAGTGTTTATTAATCTATTTATCAACTTTTTTAACTTCACCTTCCAAGTATCTGTAACTGCTGTATAAACAGTTAAAGAATAACTGATAACACAGTATAACATGCTGTTAATCATGTTTAATTATATATAATTACAATTTTATTACTGTTAATAACTTTTTATACACGAGACAAATAAAATGAAAAAATTAAAATCTTAACCCGAATCCACTCACTAGCTTCATCAACAAATATAGTTTAGGTTCTTCATTTATACATTTAAAAAATACGTCATATTTTATATTAATTTATTATTCAGAATGTCATTTTATGTGATTACAGCCGTGTTACACCGTCTTTAAACAGTATGAGGACGAGTTAAACAGTAAATTGTCCTCATATCTCTTTATAACTGCTTCTCTAGTGTTGTAAACAGTCTATCAAGTGTTTATTTACTCAGAAATGATAAATATGAGCGTTTTTAGATAAAGTGTTATCAGGCTTCAATTAGGAAACACACCTGTAAGTCTCACCTGAGCTCCTCGACAGAACAGATAGTTAAATGAGCACCTGTCCGGCTGCACTCGGACCTTTCTGGCTTCAACAGTAACAGCGGCTGCGGCTGCGTCCGTCATTTCATGTGACCTCCTGTCAGCGTTTGGCAGATTTAAAGGCCTCAGTGTGTCTCAACAGACGAAGGCTGGACGATGTCTGACGGCAGAAGTTTGTAGACGTCATCTGTCTTTCTTTATCTCGTCTTTCCTGGAAGACGCTCACTCACATGAAAAGTGATGAAAGTATCTGTGAAGAGCTGAAACAGTCGCAGCGTGACGCGGCGTCCACGTCACAGCGTCTCTTTGGAAAGTGTCCCGAGTCTGTTTCAGACAATCTGATGAGTCGTCAGTTTGAAGCATACGGAGGCCTTGATGTCACTTTTTATAGAGAGGGGCTAACAGTTTCCCTCTGCTTCCACTCTTTGTGCTAAGCTAGGCTAAATACACCCCGGACCTGTCTGTGCTGGACTGAGTTAAGAGGACGGAGGCGAGGCGATGACGCAGCTGCAGCCGGATGCAAACTGAAACAATTCAAACAAGAAGAAACGATTTTATATTCCTGAAATAAATCTGCTTCTTTTCTCTGTATGGCATGATGACCAGTGAAATGTAAAAGAAACCAGTTCAGCCGGTCAGGTATCGGGTCCAAACCCCAGAACCGGAGTTTAAAGCTGGTACCAGCCGGTTTGAACTGGTTTTCTTCCAGAACAGAAACCCACAGCAGCAGCGGGAGGGAGGGGGGGGAGGGGGGGTGAAGCCAAATGTAAAGTAAAAACTAAAAAGCCTTAAATGAATAAAAGTGGTGCAATTTTGTAACAGCAACCTGCGATGTGACGTCATTGTGGAGCGGATGGATGGATGTCGCCCTCTGGTGGCCGAGTCTTATACCACTGCAGCAGATTTATATTGATAAAGTGTTAATAATCAATAAGCTGCGTGAGTCCAGAGCAGAGAAACACAAACATTATTGGACAAAAACATTTTTATATTGAAATGTAAAACAGTGGATACAGGAGAGATTCATGGAGGACTGAAACTGCCAACATCACAGATAAATGATGAAATAATTAATAACTCAACAAATAAGTAAATATGCTGTTAAATGCACTTCTTTATTTTTTACAATTAAATTTTTACTTATTTATGAATTGTCTTGTCAAAATGTGAAGGGAAAAGAATACAAAAATCAATTACTCAATAAATGTGCAAATAAACAAGATTAAAAATTAATAACTTAATAAATAAAATGGAGAATTGAATGAGAAAGTAAATAAACAAGGATAATTAATAGATTAATATAGAGGTAAAGAAATACTGAGGCAAAGTCAGACAGAACTGTGAATCTATGTCACATTTAATAGATTAATTAATGCCTATATTTATTTTAAATATTATTTTTGGTGCATTTAATGGCATATACTTTAAATTTATTAAGATAAACCACTAATTTATTTATCTATGTTTGATTCTGGCAGATTCAGTCCTCCATAAGATTTTCTGTATGTAGGCTATACATTTGTATTAACATGTGACAATGATGTAAACATATAAAGCATGAATCTAACTTTGTCATATGAATGTTTCCAGGTCAGGAATGAACCTTTAACCCAAATTACAGCTGCAGCTAAACTTTTATCATCATCAATTATGTTCTCTGTTAATCAGTTATTAGTTTGTGTATAAAATGGCAGACATTAGATTTTTTTCCAACAGTGGAATCTTTACATGTCTTGTTTTATTCAACCAACAGTCTAAAAGTATTTAGATCCTTTAACATGAAAAAACTCCACTACAAGTAATTTATATATACAAAAAACATAACTGAGGCAGAAAGTTCATCAGCATCATGAAGTAAAAGTACTTTGAAAACTGCTTCTGAGATTTAGTATAAAGTTTCATAAAATGGAAATACTCGAGTAAAGTACCTCGAACCTGTACACGAGCACAGTACTTGAGTAAATGTACTCAGTTACTTTCCATCTCTGTGCAAGAAAAAAAGAAGAAATGGATGAAAAATAAACAATAAACACAAAGATGGCTGACGTCACAGTGTTGACCGCCAACGCGCCTGCGCAGGACGCCTGAGCTGCCATGGCAACGGCGGCGGCTTGTTCCTGTAACTGAAGCTGAGGGCAGGTGCAGCAGCTGTTAGCATGCTAGTCATGTTAGTTAGCTAGTTTCACCTTGTTAACCAGCTAGTTAACGAACTCAGCTCCTCCCGTGATGACCGCGGAGTGACTTCTCGCGGTGTTTGGTCCGCGGTGAGCGCGACATGACCGTCCGCTTCAAGGTAAGCAACAGGTGTTAGCATTAGCAACAGGTTAGCCAAACAAACCGATGCTAGCGAACGTAGCTTCATAGACTGCTGACTGAAATGTTCATGAACAGGTAGTTGAAGACTAAAGTACCGACAGGTGCAGCTCTGGTGGACCGGGTGGACCAGACAGAACCCTGCACGAACCCGATGAGTCAGGAGAAATGTGATGTAATCTGATTTAATGAGCTAATCCTGCTAATCAGGCTCACATTGACTGTGTGTCTGAGCTAACACCCAGCTGACTGATACTGTTACAGCCGCACATAATAAACTAGCTCCATCTGTCCTACTCTGTATACAATGTTAGCTATCAACATAATGATTGATTTGTAATATGATCCATATTGATTAGCATTTAGCTAATCAAGGGCATTTGCTATTATGTATGATGTTCAGAGCTGCAGCTGGTGATTGTGTCTCAACACTGATTAATCTCCAGTGCAGCCCAACACATACTTGGGTTTTGGGGTTAATGCTGTTCTGATATTAGCGAGCAAAACAATCCAATATCAATATATCGGCTGATATACACACATTGTTTACACTTGTGAGGATATCTGACAGTTTAACAATTAACTTCTTCAGGGTTATTAACTAATTACAAACTACCCCATGCATCATATTCTGCATTATAACCTCTTTAAAACATTTTATATAGGGCAACATTTACGCCGATACTGACAGAGAGCCACCAGTCAGTGTGATCTTTATGTGTTTGTGTATTTGTTTCAGTGTCGGAGTGAATATCAGAAGAGCTACAGGGTGTCCCGGTCCAGAAGTGTGTCTCCTCGGCGCTGCGCTCCATCTGCTGGCCTGCGCTCCGATCAGATGGGTAAGAACCTGGATATGAGCTCTTCAGTCTGATCATGCTCCAGTTACAGTCCCTCTGTCTTTGTTGTGTACTTTTATTTTTCTGTCTTCCCTCCACAAGGAACCAGAACATGTCTAAAACTAACCTGTTGGGATTTTTATCAGTCTAACATATTGAGAATTTGACTCAACAACATCTCAACATTGAGTTTAACTGTTCTGCTGTGACATAAGTGAAGCACCGCACTAATAAAAACGTAAAGGTCTGAGATGATGTTCGAACACTTGATCCACAAATATAAAAAGAGAAGAGAAACAAAGAATGTGATCGTTATTATTCTGACAGTCGAACGTTTTTCTCTCAGGTATCAGCAGAGAACCAGGTCTCCAGCGTCGGCGGAGGATCGGGTCTGGTGGTCTTGCTCAGTCCTGCAGCTCTCTGCTGTGTCCACCTGAGCCCAAACCTCCTGCACACAGAACAGCACCACCTGCTGGTAGGAAGTCTCCATCACAAACTCATAAGAATTTCCTCAGAGAGACATTAGAGTAAAAACTGAGCTGCTGAATGAGACACACCTGTTTTTAATGCATCTGTATCTAGTAAGGTGATCTTCAAATGTCCTCGTCTTCTCCACTTCTTTATTTCCAGCCTCCAGGAGTCGCTCAGCTCACAGGAAGGAGCCAAAACCTGCAACACCTCCTGGAGAGAGAGGAAACCCTGAAACTCCGGCAGGACCACAACCTGGTGCAGACCCAGGACCTCCAGCAGGACCACGACCTGCTGCAGACCCAGGACCTCCAGCAGAACCTCGACCTGCTGCAGACCCAGGACCTCCAGCAGAACCTCGACCTGCTGCAGACCCAGGACCTCCAGCAGAACCAGGAGCTGCTGGGAAATCTGGTACACACACGTCACATAACTCTGCTTTCATTATCGTCTCTCACATCTTTTAATTGACTTTGTTTTGTCTCACACCACCTGTTTTTCTGTCTCCTCAGCGAAGCCCCACCCCCCCAACACTGACAGCCAACCACAGCTCAGCCGACCTGTGACAGCAGCACCTGATGGACAGCAGCCCTCGGCCAATGAGGTGAGCCGAAATGTAGTTTGTAAAACAAGTTAGCGCCTCCAGCTCAGGTGTGTCTCTCTGTAACATATACACTGATCAAAAATATGAGCTGACAGCGTCGCCTTCATGTGTGTTGCAGGTTCAACATGCTCTGCGATGGAGGGCGGGGCTGAAGTCTGGAGGTCAAAGGTCAGGAAGTCAGAGGTCAGAGTACAACAGACAGTTCAGCTGGAAGAAACCTGCAGCTGCTGCTTCACCGATACTGACTGCACAACAGGTACACGACCAGCCAAAACACAGATACTTATCTACACTTTATTTGTGTATTTCCATTTTCTGCTACTTCATACTTCCTCTCCACTACATTTATTTGATATGTTTAGTTACAGGTTACTTTGTGGATTACAGCTGCATCAGAACTACAGCAGTCGTTTTAATATTAATTTATTAAAATAAAAAAAAATAAAAAACAATAACCAGAAAAATGCTGATCACTGGATCTGATACTCAGCTGATAATATTTATATGTACTTGGTTGATTCACAGTATTCAGTAATAGAGTGACTGTCCGACCAGTGAGTGCCGGTACAGACCTGTAGTTCAGCTGTGTGTCCACTGGGTGGCAGTAGACTGTCTCTGTGCTGGTTAATGTTACCTGAGGCTGCCTGTTGAGTTACTGATGAAACTGTTTAATGACTCATGATGATATTGATTGGTGTATCAGTGACCTTTGACCCCTGTGCAGCTGCTCCACTCCAGCAGCAGATCTGTGCCCCCCTTTAAGAAGCACCCCGTTTCCGTGGAAACAGAGTACAGGCGGAGCTTCCAGGGTCTGGTCCCGCCCACCGGGCCCCGCCTCCGGAAACACCTGGAACATCAGAGGGTCCCACTGTTCCACACACACATGGTACACACACACACACACACACACACACACACACACACACACACACACACACACGGGTGACAGCACAGTTCTGCTGTTCCTTCACAATAAAAGTCCTGACTCAGCTGTTCTCATCTCCAGACCAACAAAAACAGAAGAGAGGAGTCAGAGAAGAAGCCCCTCCCCCTACATGATGTCCCCACCCCTCAGAGAGATGAAGCCACGCCCCCTCCCCCTCCTCCGCAGGTGCACAGAGGACACAGGTATGTTTCTGTGCGTGTGTGTGTTTTTGTGCATTGTGAATCATTGCGTTCACGGAGTCGTCTGTCTGTCTGACAGGATGTTGACAGAGTATCAGTCCAGCTTTCGTTCTCCTCTCAACAGGATCCTGGAGGAAGGCGGAGCTGCAGACGGCGCCGTCCCTCAGGTCAGGTCCAGTCCTGTTAAACATGCATCATGATGGGGGGCGGGGCCACTTACTGTCTTTATGAATCAGGCTGCAGGTCAGATGATGAGTTACATGTCAGCACAGAGGAAGGACCAGGTCATGTGTAGCCTAGCTTAGCATTAAGACTGGAGGCAGGTGGAAACTGTTAGCCGAGTGTCATTTAAGAGAGAAAATACACATCCAGACAACTGAACAATGCTTCAGTTCAGATTGTTGTCATGAGCTAACAAGCTACTCAACTCAGACTTAGTGTTCACAGCAGCATGATGGAGCTCTGTGGCAAAGAGGCCAATCAGGCTGTGACACACACACACACACACACACACACACACACACACACACACACACACACACACAGGACTTGTACTTGTTATTGGACACATTCATTGTTGGTTTGAGTCTTTTCTGCTGTCACGATTCTTCACATCCCAAATTGTATCTGATTTTGGGATGAAGCATGTTTCTCCAGCACTGACGGCTCTGCCACTGTCAGACTGTCACATCTGGCTCAGTAAAGATCAGCTGATCACTGGTTTTATGTCCCAACTCTTCTTTACAACAGCAGCTTGACTTTATCCTGGTGACTTTTAGACAAGTTCAAATAATATTCTCCAAAAGTAGAACAACAAACCCCGGCGACTCCGCCATGAACAACAAAAGACAGAAGTTCAGTTTCTCAAATCTGTCCAGAGTGAACCCTCTCCACAAAGAAACCAATAGAGGATCTCTGAAAAAGAAATAAACCAACATGTCCAATAGAGTTTCCTCTGGTACCAGTCAGCTGATCGTCTCCATCACGCAGGAGAAGAGTCTGGAAGTGACGCTGCAGGCTAACGCTAAGCTAGCTGTGTCGTCTTTGAAGAAGCTCCTTTCGATGTCGAATCTAAATTGTGACTCTTCGTAACTTTTCTTGAGATTTGTCGACAGCTTGTGTTCGTCATCACCTTCACTGAAGGTTTCACTGTTTTCACTCTGCAGCTAAAATTAAACTCTGCAGAACTTCGTCCAGCTGCATCAGAACTGATCAGCGTGACCCTCATTAGTTTCATTGCAGGGGTAGTTGGGGGATTTGTACAAAGGTCGCCTGCTAGCTTAACTGTGTGTGTGTGTGTGTGTGTGTGTGTGTGTGTGTGTGTGTGTGTGTGTGTGTGTGTGTGTTGCTGATGGAAAACCCGGGTGCTGAGTGTCAGCAGTGAAACCACAGAGCTTCACTTCAGGGAAACGTCTCTCTGTTAGTCACAGGCTCACAGGTAGCTTCCCACCAGTCTTGTGGAAAGTGTTGTGAGGAGGGGGGCAAAGGTTTTTTCATGATCAGGTACTTTTTCACTTTTCTACACGAAATCTGCAGATTTCAGCTGAACGCATCGAACAACTGCAGACAAACAGCAGAACATCGCGCGGATCGATAAAATGTGACGTTGTCTCTTCAGCCTGTGCAGAGAAAACAGCTTCTGCAACTATTAGTTTACATTTTTGTTGATTGGACAAAAGTATGTGGACGCGCATGTCGACAGCATCTTATAAATGACAGGAAGCCGAAAGGAACAGTTCACCCAAAAATATAAATTCAGTCATGATTCCCCCCCCCCGCTGATGGAAAGTCAGGTGAAGTTTGAAAAGACGTTATTTAAAGCTGAAATCTTCTGGAGCTGCTGAGCTGAAAGCGTTAACGTGCACCTCGTCTGAAGTGTTAGCACAAGCTCGACCGTGCATCTTCAACATCTTCATCTCAATAACGTCTCCTCAGGTCAGTTTGTGATCTCGGGGCTCCTGCAGACTGAGGTCACAGCAGACGAGCTGCATGGAGACGTCTGATGTTTTAGTCTCCAGCTGCTTCAGTTGTTCAGCAGAATGCTGCAACGGGGAAATGTTTTGTGGACTACGAGACTTCACTGACTTTCCATCAGCGGGGGGAGGAGATGATGGGATTTTTCTTTTTGGGTGAACTGTTCCTTTGAAGTCATTTGAGTTTGTTTTTCTGTCTTCGCTGAACACAAATATGTAGCAGTGATAACTAACTTTCCTCCATCGAGTTCAAGAGTCAGAAGGTAAAAACTGACTGAGTGACGGATGAAGATGAAGAAAAGTGAATATAACTGCACAGAGACGTTTGCACAGGATAATTACGTTGTGTAGATGTTTGTGAATAATTAGCATGAACTCAGTTGATTGTGTAACTGCACGACTTCACACTTCAGAGCTCCGACTTGTGAAACCAAACCTCCACCTCATTCATGTAAAGTGTTAAAAACATGATAACCTCCGTGTAGGACGACTGACAGCAGGACGGTTTGATTTTATTCAGCTGGACCTTATGATGTTTTGTTCTTGAACTGGGTTCAAACTAACGATGCTGCAGATTTTTAATTGTGCACGATCTGTTCTCGGTAAGAGAAGTGAATGAACGTGTGGGCGACGTGCAACCGTCCGGTTAACTTTCCATCCCTGCGGTGACTCTGGCCCATGAAGAGTTTCAGTGTGAGGAGAGCAGCTGACGTCAGTGTGTTCAGAGGAAATCATAAAACCATTCAGCCTCTGGGTTGAGGTTGAGATTAAAGATGTATTGAGGTTAGCTGTGAAAACTGGGCCGGGTTATCCAGGGTGTGGGCCGGGGTCAGGGTCAGGTTATTGTCGGGTTTACCAGAATCTACAATTTTGGCAACTCGGATAAATTAAATGATCAGAGCAGAAGCGACTTAACTGATGTTGTCACGATACCAGAATTATGAACCTGAATACATCACGAGTAAAAAACACTGATACATGATGCGGCAGAAAGAAACACAGTCGGAGGAACACGATTATTTCTGTCTCCTTTCTTTAAATGAACCTGCACAGTCTGAACACATCTGTTAAAGTCCTCACAGTCTCTCCTCCAGGAGAAGTTCAGATACTCGTGTAAAAACAGACTCTGGTAAGAGTAGAAAGTACTGATTCAACCTCTTTACTCCAGTAAAAGTAATAGAGTACAGGCTCTGACATGTACTCAGAGCATCAGAGTAAAAAGTCTCCCTCTGAAGGACATTTGTGGTCAAAGCTAACTGAAGCTCACGTCATATTAATATAACTCAAAGACTATTAAAGTTAAAGGTAGAGTCAGTAGGATTTGTCCCAGCTGTTCCTGAACGCACCACAAAGATAGTTGATTGTTGAGTCTCATTCCCAGGACGTCAAATAGCCACATGTTGGGTTGGTAAAGCGTCCCGAGCAGCAACAAAGAGAGAAAATAAGAAACTCTCTGCAGATACGAGACACTAACACGCCTTTTCTCCCCATTCCAGCCTCCCTCTCTGTCTGTTCACGTCTTTTACGTCTGAAATCAGTCTGGTGATGTTGGTTGCGACCCCACATAAAGTCACCTGCACCCAACGACTTTGGATTTATTCCTGTTGAGGAAATGCTGTTGGAACGGCCCTTTAACTGGAAAGTCTACAGAAATTGGACATTCATACACAGTCATGCAAACTAGAATAATGACGTCCTGGAAAAAAGTAATCAGATCTTTCTGAAAGCTTCTGTATGACTTTGATCATCATGTATCACGTTATCGGCTCTTTAATGCAGCATTCAGCTGCTGCAGCTGATCGCGCTGGAGATAATTTTATTCAGGTAAATTTTCCGTCAATTAATCTGGCATCATCTCTTCACACCAATCAGTTCAATTCACCGCACATGCTCCAACATACGCAACAGTCTGTTGTAACGTCAAACATGTCCTGTTGATGAATTATTCCAACAGTCATCTCTATACAACACACGTAGTCGGAGGGGAAAGACACAGACCGGCCGTTTGGCGAAGACGCCAAACAACAATAATTTATAATTCACCTCAAATGCATCAAACTAAAGTAACGAGCCTGTTGTGAAGCTGTGAGGAGGAGAAAGTTCAGATAGCTGACACGTGTACTGAAGTGCAGTAATGAAGTATTTGTACACCTCTGACAGCTTCAGGTTGAACATCTCACTGTAGCTCTGTTTGTTTTATAGTTTGAGTTCTTTTAAAACTTTAGATTTGTGGTCAGAACGTTTGAAAAGCTTCATCTAATAATCTGCCTGTAATTTGAATCAGTTTTGTCTCAGACTTGATTTGAGAGCGACAGATGAATAAATGTGGTTTCACCTCGTTATCATTTCTCAGAACTCCCCTTCAGTTTTGTCGTTCAGCATTTCCTCTCAGTGTTTTTTACTGTTTTATTCTCAGTCATCTTCACCAGCCAGCGAGGTTTCTGCACGTTTCTGTCCTCCGGCTGTTTCAGGCCGTCGAGCAGATATTTGACTTTTCAAAGAGGAGTTCAGAAACTGACAGATTTTCACACTTTCGCAGTCGTCATCTGTTTAAAATGCAGCGGCAGAGCATCAGATAAACATTTTGTTTCTGTTGCTGATTTCCTTTGTGAGAACTGACAGCTAATTTATGTCAGCTGGGTGAAGCATCAGCACGCCTGCAGAGACATTTATTAGCGCTGCAGTTTAAGATGTGTCAGTGTTGATGGCAGAGTCGTCCTCTGTGTAACATCTACAACTAATCTACAAATGAACTGTTGACACGTATGAAACCGTCTTCATCATCTTCCACGTCTTACTGACGCCTTCAGGTTCAGAAATGTATTCTGGGTTATTGTCAGAGGTATGACTCTGCCAAAATAAAATAACGAACTCCCTGTTGAGTTGAGGACCTGTCCCTCCGTCCATCCTTGGTTCTGGGACTACAGAACTGGGTCAGTGACTGTGTGTGTGTCCCGTGCAGGTGAAGGAGTTGAGGCAGCGGGCCCTGTCCTACCGTCATCGAGCCTGGGGAGCTAATTTCTCCAGAGATCACCTGAGCCAGCTGCTGTCCGAACACAACGCTCTGTGGGAGCCGACAGACACCACGGACTCAGCCACCGACCCCCCGACCCCTCGCCTGACCTTTGACCTCTGTCGCGATGCAGACAGCCGCAGCAGCGCCTCCTCCCGGGTGGAGGCTCTGGACCTGGCCAGGTGAGAGACGTGGTGAGAGAACACCATCAGTACACCTGAGCTGATTTCTAAACGTCTGTGTCTGTTGTCGTCAGTCGCTCCAGCAGGAGGTCGTCTGTTCTGGGGTCCGGAGGAACAAAACTAACTCCTCCAGGACCTCCTGCTGAGAGGAGAACCGCCTGGGGAGGAGAAGAAGAAGACAATCCAGACGAGTAAGTGTTTCTGTTCAAACGACTCACTTCAACAGGTTGAGCCAAATATTTGTTGAATTGTTGTCAAAACTACAAAATACATCATCATCATATATCATCAGATGTGAAAGTGGTTTTAATCTGTCCACTGAGTCCTGAGTGTCAAACGAGTGAAGTTAGAAAACAAAGCACAGCTTCAGCATCAGGACGTCTAATGAATCAGTGAAGTGATGATTATGATCGAATGAATGATTGATGGTCGACCTGAATACATCTGAATCCATCTCCAACCAGCGGGACAGGAAGTGAACCCGACACGAAACATTGAGACAATAAGAGCTCCTTTAACCTTGTTGTTAAGTGACACGGTGTGAGATCAGCGAGAGATCAGCGAGAGATCAGTGTGAGATCAGTGTGAGATCAGCGTGAGATCAGCGAGAGATCAGCGAGAGATCAGCGTGAGATCAGCGAGAGATAAGCGTGAGATCAGCGAGAGATCAGCGAGAGATCAGCGTGAGATCAGCGTGAGATCAGCGAGAGATCAGTGTGAGATCAGCGAGAGATCAGCGAGAGATCAGCGAGAGATCAGCGTGAGATCAGCGTGAGATCAGCGTGAGATCAGCGTGAGATCAGTGAGAGATCAGCGTGAGATCAGCGAGAGATCAGTGTGAGATCAGTGAGAGATCAGTGAGAGATCAGCCTGATGAAGTCTGAGCAGCTTCAGTTTGATTTCATTTGATTTCTGGTGAAAACAAAAATCTTTTATTCGACCTGAAACTGAGTCATCCTGCTCAACTCGCATCAAAGGTTCACTGCAGCCGCACCGCTTCTCAGGAACTGACACTGTGTGTGTGTGTGTGTGTGTGTGTGTGTGTGTGTGTGTGTGTGTGTGTGTGTGTGTGTGTGTGTGTGTGTGTGTGCAGGGAGGAGGGGAGGTTACCGACTCCGAGGCTGAAGCTGCTGCCTGTTCAGAGAACTCACCATGACCTCACCACACCTGCTGCCGGTACAACAATTCCCTCTGCGATGTCAAATACAAATACTCAAGTAAAGTACAGGTACTTCAAACATGTGGTACAGTACTTGAGTAAATGTACTTAGTTACTTCTGACCTCTGTTTGTCCTCCAGGAGGCGCTATACTCGTGGGGAAAGTGAAGAGCGGTGAGGAATCTTCTCCGTCCAAACAGGTGAAACTATAATCACATTTAATTTAATTTAATTTAATTTAATTTAATTTAATATAATTTATGTTAATGAGGTGACTGTTTATGCCTTCAGAGGTCTGGCTCAGCTGTTTCCATGGCAGCGGGGGCGGAACCTGCAGTCGACGTGCCGGTCAAACGGAAAGAGGCGTGGTCAGAGAATAACTCCACCCACCTCTCTCCCTCCCCCAACCACAAACGAGCTGGCAGCAGTCCTGGCTCTAAACCAATCAGGACGAAGCAATCGCCTCCATCCCCTGTAGCCCCGCCCCTCACAGCCCCGCCCCCACACGGTATCCACGGCTCCCTGAGACACCCCGACTTCCAACACAACGGTGAGTCAGCGCTGATATTAGTAATTATAAATCATTAATTATAATAATTATTGATTAATCTGATCGATGATCTGGTTTTAAATTATATCATAAAATAAAATGACGTCTAAAATCACAGAAAATCAGCAAATATTTGGCCTTTTGTTTAAAAAATTAGAAAATCGATCAGTTATCAGAAAAGTCGGGAACAATTTGATCATTGATGATGAATTTATTAACTCATACTGATATTGATTTTGCTGATACCCTCACAACTATTCAAGCTTTTACTTTTAAGTAAATTTTACTGCTAAAATATGAAGAAGTACTGAGTTCATGTTACTTAATTATATTTAAGATAAAAGTTTAATTCATTAAAGTCAATTAAATCTTGTGTCACTGTCATTAAAATTGACAAAATCTTAATATTTACAGTTATTAAGTCAATAAAATATCTGTAATACTGAGTTGTATTAATTTATTTTTTATATATTTATGTTCAGATTTTATGTAATTGTTGCTAATTAGGTCACTGATGGAGTTATTTATGCTTTTTATGTTTTATCTGTATGATTGTTGATATATTTTTATTATTTTTAATTTGTAAACACAACAAACATTTAAATAAAACTTTATTAGTGTCCAGAACAACGAACAGAAACACAGACAGTACAGCTCTGTGTTGACTCTGAGCTTTGATTTGACAGTTAGAAACAAAGAAAATCATTAAAAATATAAAAACACAAATTCAGTCAAACACAGAACCTGAACATGCAAAACGACAACAACAACAACAACAACTACAACAACAACAAAAACAACAACAATGAAGAACTGTGACTTTGTCTCTGTGTGTCTGAAGCAAACTGCTGATCCTGTACCTGTCTCCTGTCTCCTGTACCTGTCTCCTGTACCTGTCTCCTGTACCTGTCTCCTGTCTCCTGTACCTGTCTCCTGTACCTGTCTCCTGTACCTGTACCTGTCTCCTGTCTCCTGTACCTGTCTCCTGTACCTGTCTCCTGTCTCCTGTCTCCTGTACCTGTCTCCTGTACCTGTCTCCTGTCTCCTGTACCTGTCTCCTGTACCTGTCTCCTGTACCTGTACCTGTCTCCTGTCTCCTGTACCTGTCTCCTGTACCTGTCTGTCTTCTGTACCTGTCTCCTGTCTCCTGTACCTGTACCTGTCTCCTGTCTCCTGTACCTGTCTCCTGTACCTGTCTGTCTTCTGTACCTGTCTCCTGTCTCCTGTACCTGTACCTGTCTCCTGTCTCCTGTCTCCTGTCTCCTGTACCTGTCTCCTGTCTCCTGTCTCCTGTCTCCTGTACCTGTCTCCTGTCTCCTGTCTCCTGTCTCCTGTACTCGTCTCCTGTCTCCTGTCTCCTCAGGTGAGCTGGGTCTGAGGTTCAGGGAGCGTCAGTGTCCAGGTGGAGGCTGCGGCTCGGATGAAGGTGAACACATTTATAAATTAGATGAAAAACAAACGTAACTTCGCGTCTGTCATTAAACCTTTAAAATCTGTCCCCCCTCGTTGCCTAGACGACCGTCTGTCTGTGATGTCGTGGCGTTCGGCAGCTTCCTGCTCCATGGCGTCCGCCGTGTTGGAGCGCGCTCAGAAGAGACGAGAGAACTTCTGGGTGAAGAGATGACCTCTGACCCCGACCACGTCCCCGCTGTCGCCATGGAAACCAGCGTGCTGTTTGCTTCAGTCATTGTTGTACAATAATTAGTGTGAGAAGACGGATGTATTTTTATAGATTAATTTAAATAGTGTCGTTTATTTTTATAGATGAATTTATAATGAGGTTTTTATAAACGTAGTCATGTTGATGTTCAGTCGCTCGCTGTGACGGCTGAGATCAAATCATCATGAAACTGACAGAAATCATAAAAAAAGTGACACAAAATCTGATGTTGTCGGCTGCAGAGAAGCAGAAGTTGAACTTTGACCTTTGACCTCTTCCTCAGCTGACGTTTGTTTCCTGTTCAGAAGAAATTTTAGAGGAAAGTTTGGTGTATTTTCCACAAAGTGCTGCGATGTGATATCAGAAAGTGTTTGTTAATGTCGCAACTGCGAACATTCAAGAATAAACCTGAAGAAATCTGCTGAGGCTTTTCATCACAAGTAGAAAAATATCTACGGAAGCCCTGAGGGGCCTTTTTCTAGTTTTCATGTGTGAAACTGTGATTTTCTTTTTCCCAGGAGAAAAAAAAAATCATTATTTAAAGTGTAAAAATGTTTCTAAATGTGCCAAACTGGAAAAAATCTTTTTCATGAGAAACATAGTTTTAATTCAGTCGCTTTGTTTCTCCTCCAGCTCTGTTAAAAAAAACCCAAATATGTTGCTCTGGGAAATGTTTCACACGGGATGGTGGAGGATTCAGATGTTTTTTTCATGTGTGAAAGTGGCAAAAAAAAGTTTTTTGGGAGGATAAAAGTTTCCCTTTTTTTAAAAAAAAATTCCCCAAAAAAGTTTTGGCAGGAAAAAAGTCTCGTGTGAACCTGAGTAGGAAAAAACGAGAGACTTTTGTTTCTCATGTTTGAGTCACAATGATTTGTTTTTCCCAGGAGGATTATTTTCTCCTGGGAAATCATTGTGTGAAACCAACTGGAGGAAGTTTCACTTTTTTTCCAAACAAGTTTTGGAGTGAATTTATTTTTTCAGGATTCTTAATCTGCAAAACTGAGTGAAGAAAAAATAAATTCAAGGACACATTTCTTTGTAAAACTTTTTCCCTCCTGAATAAAACATGTCCGGAGGAGACGGATGGTTTGAAAGAAGAGTACAATAATCCATCTATGTCAAACTAGGGATTTCTCCAGATCCAGATCCAGGTGTCAGGTCATCAGGAGCTGCTGGGTTCACCTGTGATGTTTCCCTCAGCTGGCTGCAATCAGTCAGCTGGCAGATATAATGAGGCTGCAGCTCCTCTGCTCAGCTGGTTTGTTTCAGGGAGTCGACGCCTTCAGTCGGCTCTCTGTGTGTTTTCTGTTTGCGTGTTGAGTTTTCTTTCTTCTGGACTGTTTCTGTACGTTTGTTTCTCCTCTGATCAGTTTTCACTTCAGCTTTGGTTTTTGGGTCCAATGTTTTTTTGTTCATCCGTCATTTTGATGGACTCAGTGGCAAAAGAAATGTCGTGGAGTTGAACTATAAAGTGGCAGAAAATAGAAATACTCAAGTGAAGTTACCTGCAGTATTTGAGTAAAAGTACTTACTACTGTTAGTACTTTCCACCACTCGTGCTGTTCACTTCCTCTGGGGCTCAGATCTTCTTAATGAGTTCACAGTGAAACTCCTGAAACGCTCCCGGCTCCTCTTTCTCTACATATTTCTTTATGAACCACGAGAGCGCTGATGTCAGAGGTCGAAGTGGAAGAAGAACAAAACATCGTCACCACTTCCTTACCTGGCAACTACACACACACACACACACACACACACACACACACACACACACACATACTGATGGCTGTGAATTCCCCTCATAAAGGTAAACAGAACAAACAATGTAAAGCTGAGGGAGCGACGCCCCCGTCGCTCCCTCAGCTTTACATTGTTTGTTGTGTGGCCTCTCCTCTGACGTCATGGCAACGAGAGAAAGTCCAGCCATCATCATCATCATCATCATCATCATCATCATCATCGAAGCCTTTAATCTGAAAGTTTGTCTTCGTCAAAGTTTGATTTCTGTGCATAGAGCCCAACATGAAGCTCTGCAGCTACCGATTATCATTATCGATTATTGTCAGGATTCATCGTTCGGTTTATAAAACGATGAGAAACGAGCCGACAGTGACGTCAGAAACGTGTTCAAACATGGACTGATTCTGGCGGTCGGAGGTCAAAGGTCACTGAGACTGTGACACATTTTACATAACTCAACAATTAATTTGATCATCATGAGAAATTCTTACACAAATGTCTGAAAGGATAAAATGATGATGTGAGATTTTATATTCAAAAGGTCAAAGGTCATCTTCACTGTGACATCACAGTCCTGCACAACATGTCACGTCCAAACGACCCTGAGGTCAAAACATGATGCAGATTCTTCTGTGATGAATTTTCTCTCCATCAGCTCATCGATTGATTGTGACATCGTTACAAACATTTTTAAAAAAGGATTTTTTTTTCAGGAGGTTCGTCTTCACTTTTTCTCAGAATTCGGACTTAAAACTCTGAGTTGGATTCTCAGAATAAAGTCAGAATTATGAGCAGAAGGTATGAACTTCTTTACTGTGGCTGAGTCTTAACGAACTAAACTCAAACACAGAAGCACAAGTACAAAATAAAGTACAGAAAACAATGAAATAACCAAATGCAATAAGTAAAAAAATAAAACATATTAAAGTTGTGATTTAAAAGACGTCACTGGTCCAGGTAAAGTTGTCACTGCTGTGTAGATATCGAGGAAATTTGGATTTCAGCATTTATGAAAGTATTTTCCAAATATCATAATTTATTGTTAGTTGCAACCTAAAAGCTTCACAGTGTTACCTGAAGGCCGAATCACCGACTCTCAGATCAGTTTCTGTCCTAACAGCTGCTGCAACGACCCAAATACATCAGAATCACATTCAACAGTTTGCTCCTGAATTATCTTAAAGATAATTAAACGTCTCCATGAAATCATCTGTGACTTTCTGTCAACTCGCAGCAGCTCTGCTCGTCTGTGTCGTGGTTATTTCCCGTTCATTCTCTGGGTGTTCCAGCTCAGGTCGCCTCTTCCTCACTGCGTACAACATGTTGCAACATGTCATGAGTAATGTCTTCAGTGAGAGATGATGTAAGACCGATTTAATGAGGTTAAGGAACCAATAAAAAAAAAAAAGCCACAGTTTGATCAGCATGCTGCTGCAGACAGGAAACAGCCAAACACAGCTCATCGACACGAGGTCTTTGTTCATTTTATTCTAACAAAGTATTTCAACTCTGATTGAGCTTATTCTGGAAAGAAGCTGCATGTGAACACAGCGCGGTGATCTACAGTGTCAGCTGATGACAGTTGAAGGATATCTGGTGAAGCCTTTAATCCCATTATGAGTCTCCGAGGGATTCACACACCCTCATCCACAACAATAAATGAGAAATCAAACAGAAAGAGGACCCGGCCACTCGATCCGTCACTCCACACCCGGAAAAAAACACCAGGAAGGAAAAGGGAAAATCCTGACAGGAAAAAAGTGATTTGGAGACAGAAGAAAAACTGGGTGTAGCTGAGCTGGCATCGATCAATAAGCAGAGTTGGCGCTGCAGAGTCACCAATGTGGCGTTTTAATCGACGTAATGGATACCTGTCAAAAAGTCCCCCAGGGGTCCATCCTGGGTCCTTTTTATTCCCTGTTTGTGTGCTGCCCTCGGGGGATATCATCTGCTGACGTTCATTATTTGCTGATGATACACTGCTGTTTGTCCTGATAAAGACCTGCTGTTACATAATTATCTGTTTTTGCTATTTTTAAAATGCTGAATATCCCCAAACAATCCTTAAAAGCTTCTTGGTAATTGTCCTAAATGTAAAACATGTAACATCTCTGCATCAAAATGTCTAAAAGCACCTTTGTTTATATTCTGTTGAGTTGTGTATTTACATTATCACATTATTTACAACAACGCTCAAATCAAGGAAATCCACAAGTTTACTCAACGGTGTGTTTCATGTCTGTCGCTGTAACTTCGGGAGAGTCAGACGAAACACAACGTGAAGAAAACTTAAAACACCTTCAATGAGTTGTGCTCAGACCTGCTCAGTCTGTAAAGTGTCATGTTGGCGCTGTACAAATAAAGATTGACTGATTGATTTTTCTCCTTTTTCTTTACAAATATACAAACATACTTCACTTAAACCACACAAACCCGACCCACTGATGATAACCTCCACACCTGGACTCTTATGATACCTTCAAATATCTTTACAACTCTGATTGTTTCATATAATTGTCAAATATTATTATATATATATATAATAATAAATAATAATTGTATTATTAACAAAAGTCTATTGCTGGCCCGTCGTCCTCTGTCGGGCCATCAGAGGCTTTTCACCGGATCAACACTCAATAATCAAGGTTGTTGTCATTTTGCACAAAGACTCAAAATGCTTCATTAAAACATTCAGAAGCTTCGTTAATGTTCTGTACAGTGACGTTAAGCAGCCGGTCACGCAGGACAGTCACGAGCTTCACCCAGAGCCGGTCCGACAACTTCTTCTGTTTGAGGGAAGTACAGAGTGGACTTCCAGCTATTAATCCACCAGGGAGTGTACACACACACACACACACACACACACACACACACACACACACACGCAGACAAAAAATAGGAAGTGATGTCACTTGAGAAGAACAATTAAAATGCTCGATTAGCAAATTGATGACAAACAATATTTGAGGTCGACGTCACAACTTGGCTGACAGTTAATTTCCTGTGTGTGTAACTGACAGTAAACACAGATTGTACCAGCTCAGCACTGACCTGTGTGTGTGTGTGTGTGTGTGTGTGTGTGTGTTTGTGTGTTTGTGTGTGTGTGTTGGGGTTTTTTCGATGGTTACCTGTCCTACATTTCTGCAGAGGGGGCGGAGGGTTGATCTGTATAAAGGCAGAGGGCACAGAGACGTCTTCACAGCAGCATCCTCTGACAGGTGAGGACTCAGCAGCAGCAGATTCATCTGAAACTTTACAAAGTTTTATTTTTAATTATTTGTTTTAAACTTATTTTCTTCTGTTTCCGTCTCACAGGTGAAAACACTCCGACTCTCTCTCCTCAGTCTGAAAGGATTAAGTTCATTTTTTCGATCTCCACGATGAAGCTCGCCACACTCGTCTCTTTCATCCGTCCCGCAGTCGTCATGCTCCTTCCGCTGATTCTGATTGGCTGGGCCGAGCAGGCGGCAGCGCACCCCGTCCAGCAGAGGCTCAGCCCGCCGCTACAGAACCAGAACACGTACCAGATCGTCAAGGAGGTGGCTCGAGATGTGAGTCGTCAAGTATTTTTAACTTTGAATGTTGAATCAGACAATTTATCAACTTTTAATCAGAGGTTGAAGTAATCAGATACTTTTTTAAAGTAAAAGTAGCACATGAGAAAAATGTTTTCTTTACAAGTGAAAGTCCTGGATTCACAAGACTCATCAGCTCTTCACAGTATTTTAATGTCGCAGCATGTCGAGCTGCAACGATTGAATCGATCAGTTGTCAGGACTTGATCACATTTAGAGCTTTAATGTGAGAAATCTGCTTAAAATCTACAAATTCAACTTTATCTTTACATTCAGACTTGACTTGAGACACTGAGCTCATGTTCTTGAGAGGTTTTATTAATCTGAGGCGATTTTTGGGGCTTAAATCTCACCATCAACACTTGTGGTTTATTTTAAGAGGGACTTGGACTCTGAATCATAAATTCTGGCCGCAGCGGGTCAACATGTGATCTAATGTTGTTTGCTGTCTGTTCAGGCTGAGAGCATGAACACGCAGAACGACCCGAGCGTCCGGCTGAATCCCCGAATCAAGACCGACAACCAGGTGAGAACACTTTCACACAATCGGACACTCAGGAGGCTTCACGCCCTCTGTGCTCCGACCCAGCCTGACCTCTGACCTCTCCACCTCCTCCAGGGCCACATGACCATCTGCTGCCTCCACGCCAACATCCTCGAGTTCTACCTGAACGAGGTTCTGCCCAAACACAAGAGCGAGCATCACCGCATGCACGCGCTGAGGACCGACCTGAGCCGCGTCAGCGACGACCTGAAGTCTCACGGCTGTGTGAGTGTTTTTATTCAGCTGCATCACATCTGGATCCTAAATGTCCATGTTAGCTTAGCTTAGCATGAAGAACAGTTAGCATGGAAACAGCTATCTGTGCTCAAGTGTACAAATCACAAGCTTTATGTGCCAAACAGGGAGATCAGGGGAACAGTCCGACTCATACTCGAGTAAAAGTAAAGATATGGTGTTACAATATTACTTTGGTAGGAGTGAAAGCTGCAGCTTCAGACTGAAGACGATCGACCGTCTCATCAGACCAGAAAGCAAATTGTTTTATTTCCCAAATTGTTGAACTACTTGTTGAAAAAAAACCCAACCGACAAACGGTGTCATGATGGAGCGCCTGTGTGGTGGCGGTGTGGTTGATGTTAAAAACGATAACGACTTTCGGTGGTTTCAGTCAGGGAAAGTGCACACACACGCACACGCACACGCACACACACACACACACACACACACACACACACACAGAGGAAAGATTGCAGTGATAACGGCTGCTAACCTCCTGTACCTGTCTGTCTCTCCAGAACGTGACTCGTCACCACAGCCTCGCTGTCCAGTTTCGCGGAAAACTCCAAGAGGTGAGATTCAACGTGATTAAAAACACTTTGAGAATCTGCTCCGTCGTATTTTTACTGCATTTTATTCTGCAGTTTGGTCTTTTTCTTTGGTTTTTTTTACATTATATGGATCAAAAACTCGAATCAATAGTGCGTTTGTGTTTCTAATGTGTGTCTGTGTGTTTCAGATGGGAAATGAAGGAATCACCAAAGCGATGGGAGAGATCGACATCCTGTTCACCTTCCTGCAGGGTTACTGCGTCCTGCCGCCCAACTCCACCGACGCCGTCACTGTTCCTGCCGATCAATGAGCCGACAGACGCTTTTCTATTTAACATATTTATCACTTTTTATACCGACGACTTTTGTACTTTTATTTATTCATATTTAATTTGAGAGCATATTTAAAACATTTTATATGAGCACACAATATTTATATTGACTCGAGTATGACTGATTAGTCATTGATCAAGTTATTGATCAGAATGTTTTGATACCAAGAGACGCTGGTGTTGATCACGTTGCCATGTTATGGCTGAATGTTACAGTTTAAAATGTTGAATGCTACTGTGCAGAGACGACTGTGTTACAAAAGTTACTTGATAATCAATAAAGTTTATTTGGATATTAACGTTGGCTCTTCTCTCTGCTGCTGTGTTAAAGGAACAGTTCACTGGTTTTTCACTGCAGGACTTATTTTATTATTTTCCATTTTTTGTAACTGAATGAAGACAACAAAAAGAAAAGAGATGTGAAACTGACAAAATCACCAAATAACAAGTTTAGCGGCACCTGACTAAAGTGCCGTACTTCATTAGTTTCAGAAGAACTTTACGGGGAACACAATTACTTTCAAACTTACCAAAAGTTCTGGGATCGGTCCAGCAGAGCTGCAGCTGCGATGTGGCCCTGCGACTTTCAAAGCAAAACCCAAAAGTCGTGCTTGTTTTTGGTGCTGACACT